>NC_041230.1:26477759-26495035 GCF_002837175.3 Physeter macrocephalus | reverse complement strand
GCGAACCCGTGTCCCCTGCATCGGCAGGCGGATTCTCAACCACTGCGCCACCAGGGAAGCCCAGGTTAGCTGTATTTCTGATGGTCATTTAGTTTGTACACTTCCTGGCGTATACATCAGACTCCACGCTGGTTAATGTGAGTCTGTTTTACCCTGAGCTCCTGATCCTGAAAGGCTGAGAACAAGAGCCCTGAATTTAGCACGGCAATTTGAATCATAACACTTAGTTCCAGCACTTAATCTATGTCCCAAGCTCTACATATTCATAATCTAACTGAATCCTCCAACCAGACATATACTTGGTAGGCAAATCTCTGAGTCCCATTTTATACATGAAGAGAGTAAAACACAGAGAGAGGAAATTATGCAACTATAGGCTCACAGGTGGCCGTGGCGGAGTTGGCACTTGAACTTGGTCTGGCTGAGGCCAAAGTCATCTAACCACAGCTCAGAAGGACTCAGGAGGCTGTGTGTGGCCAGCCAGTCTTCCCCCTGATGCCCTCTGTCACGCCTTCTTAATCTGTCCTGCCAGCGGGCCGGGATATACGCCCTGAGCGCACCTAGGGTGGCCTCAGCCCTGTGTCCCTTCAGCACCCTCAGCCCCCTGAGCCAGGCTCACCCGGACATGTAGGTATCTCCTGTACCTGGAGTCCTTTCCCCTCATCTACACGCCATCTAAATCTTTCCAGAAGGTTCTCAGAAAGCTTTGAGTTCCGTTCCAGTTACTATTGTTACATAACACATCCCCCCCAAAGCCAGAAGCTTGAAACAACCATTTTACTTTGCTCACAATGTTGAGGGTCAGGAATCGGGAAAGAGCTCAGCTGGGACATGCTCACTTGGGGTCTTTCCTAAGGTTCCACCATCCCAGTGACATCCCGTGACGTCATAATGTTCATGGCTCGAGAGTGGGCAGCAACAAATGAAGCCGTCACTCAGGGTCACTGTCATCTTAGAGATACTTTTCTTCTGGAGCATCTGCACCTCCAAGGAGACCTCTACCCCTTGATTCAAACTATCTGATTCAATGCCTTTGGTATTTCTCTTTGGGCCCCTATTACTAGCTTGAATAGGTAGTAACCAAAGTCTTGACGGACAAAGGAACCCCTCTTACTGAGGCTGGTATGTGAACCAACGCCTTATCTGTCCTTTGGTGACAGATGATGTAATCGGGATCTACAGAGGGAACAATCTCTTTTACTTATTTTAAATACACACTCTTCCACCCACCACACCCCCAATTCTCCACACATTTCAATCATCCGTCTACCCAGGCTTTAAGCTGCAAGCCAATAGTATGTGGCTGAGATCGGGAGTTGGGAGCTGGATGGTTCCAATGGAGCTCTTGGCCATCTCCTAGCTGCATGACCTGACTTAAAAATTCCAGCCCTCAATGTCTTCACGGGGATGGTTAAAGTCTCTACGTGACAGAGGCATTGTGAAGATTGTGAAGATTAAGTGGAGTGACACAAGTAAAGAGTTTAGAAAAGTACCTGGTATATAGTAAGCACTCCATTGAACTATGCTTTATGCATTCAAAGTGATATTCCTTAAAATGAAACATCGTCAATGAAATCAACTATCCTCGAATGTTCGAACTATCCAATAGCATTACACAACTCAAACGCTTGCTTTCAAAGATTTTTGTTTGCAACTCTCAAGCCTGCTAATGGCCTCCTAAAACCATCACGTGGTGACAGCATACAGAGTGTTCAGTCAGAGACCCAAAAGCCCTGCAGGGAGTTTCCAAGCGTTGTTCACTATACAGGGGAGCCACAAGCACACATCTCTAAATTCTTCAGTGTGAGCTCAGCCAAAATAATTTTATTTTCAAACATTTGGCATTCTGTAAAATCATATTTTGCCTACACACGCTTTATGTACTATACGTCACCGTACACACGTGAGAGCTATACTCACAGCTGACTGCCCAGGGTAACTTAAAAGGATTTTCAATGGTCACTTTAAATGGGCACAATTCGTGCCTTATGTGCTGGCTTTCAGAAACTAATCCTCACTTGGGATGAAACCCAGTGTCTCATTTTATCTTCCCAACAGCCCTAGTGTGTGGGCATCGTTGTCCCAGTTCATGGTCAAGGGCATTTTACCTCAAGGAGATAAACTATCTAATTCAATGCCGCGCGGCTAGTAAGTTGCAGAAGTGAGATTCGAGCCCCTCTCTCTATTGGTTACACCTCCCTGAATCTCACAGCCACAGGTCACTGCTCTGTGGCCCCTTCAAGGTCATGAATTAGTCTCACCTGCATGACGACTTAGAAGCACCCAACAGCCCTTTTAACAGATATTATTAACTCCATTTTTTAGAAATGAGAAATCAAGATCCATGAAGTTCAGCAACGTAGCCATGGTCAGAACTGCTCCTTCAACACTGTTAACTCTCTGCCTTTATATTCTCGTTTCCGAGGCATCTAGGACTCTGTCTCAGCCTACTTCTCAAGGCCGTATTCTGTTGTCTCCTTTGCTGCCTCCTGATCCACACGCTTCCATATCCGTATATGTGGGAGCACCGAGGGTCACTAATACAAACACCTACAGACCCCAAGCAGGTAATATCAATGGGCCCAGCGGGTTGGGTAGGAGGCATTAGGGAATGGTGGAAACTGCGGCAAACTGAGAGCAAGGCACCCGCTCCCAGAAGCTGCCACATCTCAGCTCCTACCTAGTGTGTGGCGCTAACATGGCAGATCTTCTAACCTTTTGTGAGAATCCAGAAACCCACCATTTTGTGTGATATCTTCCTATTTTAACCTACTGGCAACTAATTCGTGTTAGTTCACCAGCTCTATGAGAACAGCTTCCCACTCTATTTTCCAGTATCATTGACTTCTAGTTACATGTCTCTATTCAAGCTTGAGCTGAGAACCTACACGTGGACAGCCTGCCAGTTCCTTAAATGCCACGGTTGTTTTTAAAGAGGGAAGGGGCTTGCCCTTTTCATTCCTAACCAATGACTTTTCCACACACTCCTATTTCTGCCATCATCCAATGGACTCAGACCCTATGCCACAACTGTGTGAACCGTGCATCAGAGTCGCCTGAGGGCTGTTTCAGAAATGAAGATGATCACACCCCATTTCAGACCTACTGAAAAAGACATTTCAAGAGTGGAACTCAGGAATCTCCCCAAAGCCACGCTCGATCTGTCCCCTACCACCCCATATGCCAGGCTCACATCCCCCCCCACACAGAGAATGGATTTAAAATATTCTCTTTGTTAATTCAACTGCCAGTGGTCCTTTCCTGTCCAATCTAGCCCTCATACCGTTGTCTGTTTAGCATCCCTGAAACACAGCTTTGCAGGCTGCACGCCTGCTTTAAACGTTCATGTCTCTCCATTGAGCATAAGAAAGCATGTAAAGCCTGGCATTCAACCCACAGCTTCCTCCCAAACTTCCCTTGTGCTGCTGTACATAGTCCTGAACCTTCTGAGAACCCTGGATGGCCCCTGCCTCTTACATGCAACTAGCAAATACTGCCATGAATTGATATGAATCTTTACTATGAGCCCTGTCTCTTCTTTCACTCACTCATTCACTCACTCACTCACACATTTGTTGTTTCAGTTCATTCATTTGTTCTTTACTGAGCATCCCCTTTGTGCTAAGCAACCCATACTGGATTACAAGTTCCTTGGAAGTGACAAGCTTGGTGTTAATAGGAGTACAGCACCCTCCCTGAACCAAGAGCTCTATGTACAGAGTCATATGTGAGCTGAAGAGGACATGTTGAGAGGGGGTGGGATATGGTTTACCAGGTAAAGAGAAAAGACTAAGCAATGAAGTGGAAGTAGGGTATATCAAAGGCAAATTCTAGGGCTGGGTGAAGGGACATTGACCAGGGAAGAGCAAAGAAGGGTAGGTTGAGGCCATTTTCAGGGTGGGTTACATATTTCAGTTAGGACTCTGGGCTGAAAGAAACCCACAGATTCACCTCAAGATGACATAAGTTGAAAAGAGAATTTATTTGTTTGTGTAAATATAGAGTCTTCAGGTGTGGCTGGATCTAGAAGCTAAATGATGTCATCAGGCCTCAACCTTACCCTTTCTCCCTCTCAGCCCTGCTTTCTTCCATCTTAGCGCATCTCAAGCAGGCTTTTCCCTCATGATGACAAGTTGGCCTATGGCACTCCAAGCTGCCAGGCTCTCCTCCAGTATCCCCTATGGAGAGAGTACATCTCTTTCCTCTAGGTATTCCCATGGAGAGTTCTGGGATTGAATCTCTTTGGATTACCGTTGGGTCACGTGACCATCTCTAAACAGTTACTGTAGCCAAGGGATTAAATATTCTGATTTGCCAGACCTTAGTCACATGCCTACCCCTTAACCAATCACTGGGCTGGACAGGGGTTACCCCTGAACCAATCACTATGGGTAGCAACCTTGATTGGTTAGCCCTGGGTCACATGGCCAGGCCAGGAAGTAGGAAGTATGGAGTCAGTCCCTTGGACCCACATGGACTGTGTGTGAAAGAGGGAAAGGCAGATCTCTCCAAAAGAATGCACATAAACCCTTATGTAATAAGCAGCCATGGAAAGAAGATTCTGGAGCACTCGCTAACATGCTGAGGGCAGTAATCTCAGAAATCTCAGTTAGACAGCCAGCCTGTGCTTCTATGTTCTCTAAAGAGAGGAAGCCCCCTCTGCCCCACCTGGAGCATGTGATTCCCACCACAGCAAGCCGCTGCCAGCTTCGGCCCACTCCCCTTACCCTAGCAAAGGGGCCCCCAACTCCTCCGTATGCCATTGGAGGTCTGAGAGCTGAAACTGCCAGAGCCACCCCAGGGCCCTGACACCCCTGGTAGTATGCCCGCCCAAGGCTCAGGAGCACCCACTCGCCCTCTCCAGCAGGAGTGGCAGGCAGGGCTGACCACAGAGCTCCCTCCCCTTCAGGCTCGCTGCCTCTCCAGCACAGCCTAATCTCTGCAACAGGTGGGAGGCCTGGACCCCGGCTCTCAGCTTTCACGGTCAGGAGCACAGCAAGGGGAAACTCATTACATGGGTTTAACGGGGTTTAAAAGGCGTTAAAGAGTCCTGTGGGCCAAATTAAGGGGCCTCGACTTACAAGCTGAGTTATGAAGAGATCTAAGGCATGTTTAGGCGGAGAGCAGGAGCCCCAAACTTGGTCTAGCACAGTTGCGGTGAGAAAATGTGCCCTCCAGGGAGTTACCAAACAGAAAGGAAATAACAGGTGTTGGAGGCTGGGAGGCTGGCCTGGGGGTCTGGAGGATGGAGAACTCGAGGCACAGGGTTTTCCCTTTCTTCTCCATAAATGGTATGAAAAACCAGGCACTAGCCATCAAGGGACAGCTGGTTAAATAAATTAAGATACATTTAAAGTCTATCTTCAAGCTGGGATACTACATGACCGTTAAAAAGAATGAGATATGTCTGTAAGAAGAGGCACAGAACGGTTTCCAAAAAAATATTGTTAGGTTAAAAAAATAAAAACAAACAAAATGTAGAACAGTGTGTTTAATAGGCTATTATTGTTTATACACACCATTTAGGTTGAACCATATGACATTTTCAGTTTTGTAAAAAAAATACTGGTGTATATCTGTCATATATATGTATATATAACTTCCATCCTGATATATAAGGAGAATATTTTTGGCAGTTTACACAAGACACTGATAACCATGGATTCCCCTGGAGACACCGTACGGACCTAGGGGTCAAGAATGGGACAGAGAGGGGCTTCCCTGGTGGCGCAGTGGTTGCGCGTCCGCCTGCCGATGCAGGGGAACTGGGTTCGCGCCCCGGTCTGGGAGGATCCCACATGCCGCAGGGCGGCTGGGCCCGTGAGCCATGGCCGCTGGGCCTGCGCGTTCGGAGCCTGTGCTCCGCAACGGGAGAGGCCACGGCAGGGGGAGGCCCGCATACCACAAAAAAAAAAAAAAAAAAGAATGGGACAGAGAATTCCTTTTCAGTTCATAAACTTTTCTAGCACCAGAATCTTTTAAGTCCTATGCCTATTTTATATGTGGGGAAAAAAATGTTCTCAGAAATATACTGAATGCTTCTACGGTGCAAAATATATGTACCCTGTTATCCTGCGCAGGCCTAAGAACACTCCTGCGAGGTAAGTACCACCAGCGATCCCATTTTACAGATGAGGAAACTGAGGCAGAGCACGGAGATTCTGAAGTGACTCAGTGGGATGCATAGTTGGTGCATCTGGCTCCAAAGGCCAACTCCTTGACCATGAGGAATGCCATGTTTCCTCCCACGTGGCTGACCAACTCAGATCAGAATCTCCTGGGTTCTGCCCCAGTTCCCCTCCCCAAACAGCCTCTGTGATCCCAACAATCAGCAAAGGGCTCCTCTCTCTTGCTCAGTACTTGCTTTGCCCTTGGAAAGAGGGTCCGATCAAGGGCCAAGGTCCCCCTCTGATGGAGACTCATCGGAGGACAGGGCATCACAGATCTGCCCAGAAGGCCGTGATGCTGACTTGTGGTCCCCTGAGACAGCAAAGGCTCCGGTGAGCCCCCTGGGTGACCGTTCTCCCCACAGGCCAGACACCAAAGAATCTTCAACCACTGCCCTCTACCCCTTCTGTGGGGAAACTAACAAGAAGTGATGTTGACCTCAAGGGGTGGGGTCCACTCAGCCCCACCGACTTCCAGTATAAGTACAGGAAAAATAGTGCTGTGGGCAGGCACTGTCCCAAGTGTTCCACAAGTACTGTCTCACTGCAGCCTCACAATGGGCCCATGATGTAGATACGCTGCAATCCCGACTCACACATAAAGAAAAGGGCACGGAGAGGCTGAATAACTTGCCCGTGGAGGCAGAGCTGTACTTTAAGCCCACGCTCTTTCCCACTGCCTGGTACCCTCTGCTTAGACCATTACTTCGGAAGGGGCCACATCTCACCACGCCACGACAGCTTGATTAGGGACCGAGATGCAGGTTCCGGAATCAGTCTCCAGCTGTCATCTGTAAAATGGGAGTAATGACAAGGAGAAGTAGACCCAAGAGTCAAACCTTGATCTGCTGGTTCCAGAAACCATGACCCTTCCAAGCACTTTAAGCTCCTCTCAAGGAAGGAAGTGGCTGGTGGGGAGGGTGGCCGAGGAAACTTCCAGTGGTTGCTTGTCTGTGTTTCCCTTTGGGGTTTAGGGAAGTAGTTTTTTTTTTTTTTTTAATGGTCCTCTGTACATTTTTAAAAATTATTTATTTATTTATTTATTTTGGCTGCGCCGGGTCTTAGTTGCGGCATGCAGGATCTTTAGTTGCAGCATGCGGTCTTCTTAGTTGTGGCATGCGGACTCTCAGTTGCACCCTGCACGCGGGATCAGGTTCCTCCACCAGGGATAGAACTCAGGCCCCCTCTGCATTGGGAGCGTGGAGTCTTACCCACTGGACCACCAGGGAAGTCCCGAGGGAAGTTTAGAAGAACATTCCCAAAGGTTTAAAGCTGAAAGGCAGGTCTGTGGGATCAGTGTAGTCTGTACTCTTAACTCAAGGACCCATCTCCATTGTTACTGGAGCCCAGGGCAGGCAGGAGCAGCTGCCTGAAGCTCTGAAAAAGAAAAAAACAGCAGTGCTCTTGAACTTTGATAAACCCATCTACTCGCTCTCCTCAGGGTCCTTGGATGGAGCAGGTGTCCATGCACTAGCCTGTTAGACAAATTCTTTCCAGAAAGAGCACCTATGGGGTTACCTAAGAGGTAGAATAAACATATTCAGGGCACCAGTAAAGCAAGGCACTAACTACCCCTCCCCCCAAAATTTAGTCTTTGCTATTTGATTTTTTTAATGAAAGTAGTATCACGTGGACTTCCGTTGGACGCGTTTAGCATGTATTTTACATTTGGCAGAGGAAACTACTCTTATCAGTTTAGGACCTCGGTATCAATTAGGGTCATATTAGCTGCTGTAACAAGTAAATCCCCAAAATGTATGATGGTCCAAACACAACAGAAAATTATTTCTCACTAGTAAAGTCTGAAATGGGTGTTCCTGGTCAGCACGTAGCTCTCCTCCCAGTGGTGACTCGGGGACCCAGGCTTTTTGTATGCTGTGCTCTGCTGTATTCAACATGTGGCTCCCAAGGTTACCATGCTCATTGGCATCAAGCTGCAGAAGTGGAAAGCATGGAGGACTGCATATGGGAGGTGTTCACGGGCCGCGCTGAAAGTGGAACACAGCTGCTCAAATTCCAGTGCTAAAACTCCATCACGTGACACACCAAACTACAAGCGAGACTGGGAAATACAGTCTAGGAGAACATAGGTTTGGTAAACAGCTGGCCAGTCTGTAAAACAGCCTCCAAAGGTCTTAATCTGGGTCTAATGGAGATGCTGGTTTATTCCCAACTCGAGGCGAGATGGCAGATGGGGAGAAGAGGCCATGTCTCCATCTCCCTGTGTAGTATCTAGAAAAAGTAACTCTTCAGTAAAGAATGAATTGTAAAAACCACTCTAAATGTAATACATTGACCTAAGAAGACCTAATACATTGACCACTTCCCTGGTGGTGCAGTGGTTAAGAATCCGCCTGCCAATGCTGGGGACACGGGTTCGAGCCCTGGTCCGGGAAGATCCCACATGCGGCCGAGCAGCAAAGCCCGTGCGCCACAACTACTGAGCCTGCGCTCTAGAGCCCGCGAGCCACAACTAATGAGCCCACGTGTCACAACTACTGAAGCCTGTGCGCCTAGAGCCCGTGCTCTGCAACAAGTGAAACCACTGCAACGAGAAGCCCGCGCACCACAACGAAGAGTAGCCCCCGCTCGCCGCAACTAGAGAAAGCCTGCGAGCAGCAACGAGTACCCAACACAGCCAAAAATAAATAAATAAATAATAAAATAAATTTATAAAAAAAAGAAAAGGGATTTTCCACTTCAAAATCTTTTCATTTAATAAGTATGTGCTTGATACCTACAACAAGCTGAACTTTCGGCTAATCCCTCAAATAGAATGTTAAGCTGTCATGGAGCTCACGTTTTATGAGGGAGATAGACATTAGCCAAATAATCGCATAGAGGTATGATCCCCTGTCTTGGTTTGGGTTCTTCCAAAGGCAGCCCTAGAGACAAGGATTCGAATGAAGGTGGTATTAGGAAAGTGACCCCAGGAAACACCAGTGGGGAAGTGAGTCAAGGAGGGGAAGAAAGCCAATAAGGCATGCATCTTCCAGCCAGGTACCACTGTGGCAGCTGGAGCTTATTCCCACTAGGGAGCTCTGGGCAGCCATGTAGAACACACATGTCTGAGTGTTCCCATTAGAGCAGCAAGGGAGCTGGGGTATTTATATACCCACTGCCATCAGCCTTGGGGGATGCTAATTTCCTGGCGCTTCCAGCCCATCTTGCCAATTGGCAGTGCAGACTTCCACAGCCAAAGAAAGGTGTGGATGCTGGCAGTCAGAAGTTGTTGGGCCACCAGCTTACACTGACATGGTAAGGTCTAAGGGTTCTGGGTTGGGCACTGCCTGCATCTGCTACACTGCCCAGGTGCCATGAATAAAAATACAGGGGCGACAACAGTGAGAATAAGACAATCAGGCGTAGCTGCAGGGGTGGTGGGCTGGTGGGCTCTGGAGCCAGACTGCATGGCTTTCGATCCCGGCTCTTACACGCGGCACCCCGGGCAAGTCGCGGCTCTCTGCCTCAGTTTCCTCATCTGCAAGAGGGGCAGAGAATAGTACCTGCCTCCTGGGGCGGCTGGGAAAATTAAATGGGACAATTCTTTAGAGGGGCTTAGAAGAGCACCTGGCCCCGCCTGCGCCCACGCTCCACAAAGCCAGCCCCGCGTGGTATTTGGGGTCCCCTCTCCATCTCTCCCAAGCAGGTGGCTTCCTCTCCGAGTCAGTCATCACACCACCACCAATTAAGTGGCACCTTTGGCCTCTCGTCTGGAAACCAAACTTCCCATGACCCAGGGACTGGCAAAATCCCCGGCCGGGCCGCCCTCTGTGCTCAATTGATCCTGCTGGACACGCGATAGCCCATTTGTACGTGATGGCATTTACTTCTCCGTTTGTCGGATTCCAGTTTCTGGCCAGTTCTGAGCACCCAGCCACGGGGAGAACAATGCCCCCTCTGTTCGCCCCCCTCAGCCATTCATGTCGACTTTTGTTTCAGCCTAAAATAACACGAAGCCGGAGGGTATTTTCTTAACACCACCAAGGCCTGTGGAAAATGTGGCGGGCTGTGGCTGCTTCGGGTCCCCAGCTGATAATGATGTCGTGATGTATAGGTGAACTCCTGATCCTCCAGGGCTGGGGTGACCCTGGGATTAGGGCCACGCTTATCTCCCAAGACATCTTAGAGTGTCTGGGATTCCATTTCACGACGGAGGCCCTGGGGTCGAAGTTATGTTATATACTTATGAGCAAAGTGGACTATTCCAGGTCTGGGCTGGAGTGGATTACGGCTGATCACTCGGCCTAAACCAGGGACATCTGAGAATGTTGAAGAAAGGAAAGGGATTCCGCAAATCCAAACAAACACGGACTTCAAGCGAAGTCTCGGGCACTAAACATTTTTAAAGACCTGCCTGGGTGAACACGGGTCCTGTGAAGAGTGGGCTCCCAGAGTCCAAACCTCTTCAAAGTTTCTCACCAACCTGCTGGGGACGGCTCTCAGCACAACCTCTTAGCAGCCCCATAAATCACACACCGGCAGCTTTATGCCAAAAGGTGCTATTAAAAAAAATTTAAAAATTGACTTGTCCAAAGGGCCTTACAGAAAGGTTCCAAACCCACCACTTTCTTTATTAAAGTTCACAGAAAATAAATATCAAATTTCTTTCAGTCAGAATTTTCTCTCCAACTGTAATCATAGAAACTAGAGATGGAGAAAAAAAGGTGAGGGGAGGACCCTCTTGGGTAACTTTTTCCATGATTTGTGCAGTAAAATGTGTTGCCACAGTCTGCAAATTCACTTTCTCATCTGCTCTCGAGAAAGCAAACGGAACCCCACAAACTGATTCTTGAGAGCAATCCCAATTCTAGAAATTTCTAAAAATGTTGCAGAACAACAACAAAAAATTAAAGCTTCCCTTTAATTACAGGCGAGCTTTCTATTTAGTTCAGCCCCCGTCATGAAATGGAATTGAACTTCCTTTCTGATTCATTCTTCAAAACCTCAATGGCGATTTTATCAGAAACAGATCTGACGCCCTTGTTGTGCTCCCTGGGTCAATCTCAGTCGTGGACCCGTGTCCTCATTAAAGCTCATCTGTTTGGTTTGCTTAGGGAGAAATCATAGCAGATCAGGTTCGATTGCCTCTCTGCTCGTGAAAAAATGTTCTGACCTTTCCCTTGCCTTATTAGGATAACTAGGGGCGACAAAAGTCACAAAACACAATATTTTCTTAAAAGGGTCCCAAACCTCCAGCGGAAACTCACAGCACTGAAAGTGGCCGGGGCTTCCCTGTTTTCTGGATTAGCAGAGCCCTGACCACCAGGACGTGTGGGAGAATGGCTGGCTACCACCAGAGTTTGCTCCTTGCCATTGAAGATCCTTGGGTGACTGCAGATGTCCCCAAAAGCTGAAAAAAAAAAAAAAAAAAAAAAGCTGAAGTCACTTCCCCCCACCCCCTGGACCTTGGCATTGATGACTCCTTTTCTCACTAACCTTAACTAAGCCACTTAAAAAGAAAGTGGAGGGGGGCATGGGGGAAATCTTTATAGATCGCCATCAAAACCTGACCACAAATGGTTCCAATTTGCCGCAGTGATTAAATCTATGTGAGTTTAAGGGTTTTCATTCAGGTCATTTGCTACTTTGGAATTTTGCTGCATGCCTTGCTAAGAAAACGAACTTATGAGTCACCGTCAAACCCAGAGAAGGAGGAAGGTTACTAAACAAACTCCAAGCAGAGCTTAAGTGGATATAGAAAATAAAGACCCCGAATTCTAAATATGGATCTGAGACGGGTGTAGAAGGGATTAGAGCCGCCTTTGTGCCTGGTGGGGTGGCCCAAAGCCGGCTTGCCATTTCAGAGCCAACAGCCTAGGATCAAAGTAACAGCCACCAGTTTGTCAATATGCTAAGCTGGGTGTTTACACAAAAGTGTCAGCGCGCGCTTTCCACCACAAAGAGACTCATACATTCGAAGATTAATTACTTCCAAAACAGAGATTGTGTGTAAATACCTCCTCAAGAGTATTTGCTTGGCCCCAGGCTGAGATGTGCTGCCAAAGGCAGAGAGTTGGGGGCCAGCATAGAGAAGTTGATGGAGGCCCATCTTCATCTCAGTACTTTTTTCTCAGCATGTGTGCTTTCTTGGCATTTCACCTTCCCTGGAATACACAAGCTGGACCCTAGCTGATCAAAAGCTTTATGTATGATTTCTCTCATCTCCCATCTTTCTCTCTTTCTCATACACTTCCATGTGGGGCAAATTTTCTGAGTTTCTCCCTTTCAACTCTCTCCTCCCTCCACTACCAGCACATTATTATATTGGCTACTATGAGTAGAGGGGAAACTGATGGACTGCAGAGTCTTTGTGAAATGATCCCCACCAAGTCATTTAATTTCAGCCTCAGTGTCCTTCCTCCTCTGTAAAATGAGGATAAGAAATATGCTTGCCCCATCTATAAGCACACCTGGTTAGAAGATTTAAAGGAAAGAAAAGCCATCATAATAGAAAGCAATAAGATAATGGTGATCACAGCAGATTTCTATACCAGCATTCGTTTTAAATTCTTTTTAACATCTTTATTGGAGTATAATTGCTTTACAACGTTGTGCTAGTTTCTGCTGTACAACAAAGTGAATCAGCCATATGTATACATATATCCCTGTATCCCCTCCCTCTTGTGTCTCTCTCACACCTTCCCTATCCCACCCCTCTAAGTGGTCACAAAGCACCGAGTTGATCTCCCTGTGCTATGTGGCTGCTTCCCACTGGCTATCTATTTTACATTTTATACCAGCATTCTGATAGGACCTTGTTTTACTAGACATTAAACACCTACCTGGATATGGACTGCGTACACACACACACACACACACACACACACACACACACACACACATTACTCATCACACCAAAAGCTAAGTCTGGGGCCCAGGATAGTTTCCTCATAGTATGGTCCTCAGACCATATACATTAAAATCACTGGAAATGCTTTTTCCAAAGGCAGGTTCTCAAGAACCAAATTACCAGTTTAGTGTTTGCTCAATGAGATGCTTCCATTATTGGTGGTACAAGGGTGGCACTGCATAGTGCAGGAGGGACTATCCATCATTTTTATAGCTGTCTATGTATTTTAAAGAGTATTATAGCAAACATGACAGCACAACAAGCTTATATTATTTCACAGAGTAAGTGGGTACAAAACTAGGCATATAAGAAAAAAACAGGAGTCATTTCAAAGTATTGCCTAAGTAATTAGATCGGGGGAGAAGAAATTGGTAAAAATCATACAAGGGTCCATAGACGTTTGAATCTGAGAACTCTGGAGGTGAGAGAATCTGTATTTCTCAAATCTCTCCAGGCTGAGAACACAACCTTGATGTCAGCCAGGCTCTATAAGCAGGTGGTTTCCTGTTCATTAATTCATTTATTCAAAGCGAAAATGACTCAGCAAGGGGTGGGGTGCTGGCAGGAGATCCCATGGTGTAGCTGATACACTGGGTCCTTGGGGGCTGCCGCCAGGACTCCAGGAGCTCCTGGCACTGTGGAGAACTTGCACAGAAAGTATTTTTGAAGGAAAGGGGCAAGTGCAAAAGAAATCTTTCCCCAAACCCTCCCTGGGACCCCCACAGCTCTTCTCTTCTGGTCACTGATGCCAGTGTGGATATTTTCTCTAAACCCTCCCCAGGGAAACCTAGGGTCTCACAAGAAAGCCTACAGGGTAAAAGGATTGAGGAAAGAAAGATTATGTTCTTCTTTTTTTTTAAAATAGATTTTATTTATTTATTTATTTATTTATTTATTTATTTTTATTACTTTTTTTTTTTTTTTGGCCGTGTTGGGCCTTTGTTCCCGTGCATGGGCTTTCTCTAGTTGCGGTGAGCGGGGGCTCCTCTTTGTTGCAGTGTGAGGACTTCCCATTGTGGTGGCCTCTCTTGTTGCAGAGCACAGGCTCAGGTGCGCAGGCTTCAGTAGTTGTGGCATGTGTGCTTCAGTAGTTGTGGCTCATGAGCTCTAGAGCGCAGGCTCAGTAGTTGTGGCGCATGGGCTTAGTTCCTCCACAGCATGTGGGATCTTCCTGGACCAGGGCTCAAACCCGTGTCCCCTGCATTGGCAGGCGGATTCTTAACCACTGTGCCACCAGGGAAGCCCCAGATTATGTTCTGAGTCCCACTCTGGGGTCTCAAACAAAGTTTACTCACTGATTCATTCATTCATTCATTATTCAACAACTATTTACTGAGGACCCACATGTGCCATGTGCCTGTTCCAGGCACAGGAGACCCTATGAAGAACAAACTGTTGAGGACCCTGCCTTCAGGAAGCTCACAGTGGGACACATGGTGGAGCACACATAAGAGGCTCACGGGGTGACACAATAACTTGGCAGACACACATATAAGCTTGATGATGAGAGATAATAACGTCAATTATGAAGGAAATAAAAAGGGTGACATGATAGACAAGGGTACCTGGGAATGGCCTTCTTTGGAGTGACAGCCAAAGAGCCAGGATAAGTGTTCCAGGCAGAGGGAACAGCAAGAGAAAAGGCCCGGAAGGTGGGAGGAACCAGGTTGCAAAGGTGACTGGAGTACATCGTGGGAAGGAGCCATGGAGGGAGATGGGCAGGGTATTCCCATTCCCAAGTACTGCGAGAAGCCACTGGAGGCAGGGTGGGGTCAGACTGACATTTTAGAACATCCCTCTATCTGGCTGGATGGGTGGCAGTTACATTCTGCCCCAGCCACACTGGTCTCACTTTTCCCCAAATGCCCCAAACGCATTCCTGCCTCGGAGCTTTTGCACTCACTTTCCTCCTCCAGGAATGCTGTTATCCCAGAGAGCTCCAGAGAGACCTCCTTCAGATCCAGCCTCCAATATCTCTCCATACCAGAGAGGCCATCCCTGACCACACGCTATAAAAGCACACCCCATCCCCAGAGCTCCCCGTCCTCTCTGTTGTTGTATTTGTCTCTGTAGCACTTAGCTATTACACAGCAAACATATGTTGATGTGTTTGTCCCCTCCAGTCAAAGGTAAACATGCCCAGGACACAGTGAGTATTCAGTAAATATTTGGGGAATACATTGAGTGGCCAAGCACGCTGGGCTGAACCATTAACCTCTCAGAACCCAAGTTTCTCTCTTTTTAAAAGCATTTTCTATTTTATTTATTTATTATTCTTTTTCGTGTTTCTTTCCATTATGGCTTATTATAGGATATTGAATACGGTTCCCTGTGCTAAGTTTCTTTTCCTGTCTGACTTCATAGTACCCACGCTAAAGGTGAATCATATTCATTCATCAGCTTACTTATTTATTAGTTTATTCATTCACTCTTTGTCTAAGAGATATTTATTGAGCATCTTCTATATACCAGGCACTGCATTAAAATTAAATTAGATGATGAATCCAAGTAGCTAATGTAATAGATAATTGGTTAGACTTAATAGATAATGGGTTAGAAGAACTAATCAGGCACTAATTTGTTAAGTGGTACAAATGTCGCCTGGAGAGATGCCCACAAAAGAGGGCAGACGGCAGCATCACTAACACAGCCAATGTGGACTTCGGTTCCAAGGCCAGGCAAGATCTTGGCCTACCCCCACTTTCCCCACCACCCCCATCCATTTTCCTCCTTCTTTGCCCTGCCCTGCGCTCCATGGGGCTGACCTCAGGTGTCCATGCTCTCTGGCTCCCAGCTGGCCAATGTGAGGCCATGGCAAAAGATCGGGAAGAGAAGAGGACAGAATATCTATTCCCTGCTCTCTTCTTGCTTTGGGGTGTGATTTCTGGCTGTGGCCATGTCACTCCAAGGCTACAGCTCTGGCAGGCAGCACCGCTCTGCTCAGTGGACCCCGCCTTAGCAGAGCTCCGATGTCCCCATGCCTCCCCTGCTCTTTCAGGTCTAGAGTTAGTAACAGCATCCTGCTCCCCAGCTAGCCTCTGGGGCTTGTCATCCCTTGATCATGCCCTTAATGTCCCTGAATGCAGGCCCTTCACTGAGGACCCTTGAACCATCAGAGTTGCTATCTATGTCCCACTGGGTCTCTGACCAGTAGACCCACCATAACAATTAATAGTTCAGAAAATGTCCATTGTCTCATAACAAAACTGCCATAACAAAACACTGTAGACTTGGTGGGGGGCAGTGCTTAAAAACAACAGAAATGTATTTCTCATAGTCCTGGAGACTGGAAGTCTGAGATCAGAGTGCCGGCATGATCAGGTGAAGGCCCTCTTCTGTGTGGCAGACTTCTCACTGTGTTCTCATATGGTGGCTTCTCTTTTATAAGGGCACTAATCTCATTCATGAGGGCTCCACCCTCGTGACCCATGCACCTCCAAAGGCCCTATCTCCTAATACCATAACATTGGGAGTTGGGATTTCAGCATATGAATTTTAAGGAGGACACAACACTCAGAACATAGCAGTCACATATATTGTAAAAAACAATTCATATTGGTATGGATAGATATATACCATATATACATACTATTTTATATCTACTCCCCTCCCCTCCCTCCTAGTAGTTAGAAAAGTCACACTGGCTGAACTTTTGACATAACCCTAAAGAGATCATCCCCTCACCCATGGCCCAGCCTTACAGCTGTGCCCCCTTCCCCTCTCACCGACACTGCTGCCCCTATGATTCTACAGACTGGCATTAAATGCACTGTGCTCTACAGAGCTTCCTGTAGGCATCTACAGGTACCAGCACCCATGGCCTCATGTCCTCCACTCACGGCAACAGCTGTACCCACACTTCAGGATCAAACTGGTCCATTTCCTTCCAGCTTATAAATTGTACCTTTTTCTTAGGTCTAGTGAGGAGGCAGGTAAGATGAAAAGTAGCCTTGCAAATCGAACTGTCATTTCCCGGGGGGTGGATGCTGGGTGCACTCATTCTTCAGCATTGATTCATTCGACATTGGTCTCAGGCCAAGAATATGCTGGGTGGCCACAATGCCAGGCTCTGCAGACCCAGTGATGAACTGGCTAGACAAGGACTGAGGCTTTTTTTTTTTTTTTTTTTTTTTTTTTTTTTGTGGTATGCGGGCCTTCCTCTGTTGTGGCCTCTCCCGTTGCGGAGCACAGGCTCCGGACGCGCAGGCCCAGCGGCCATGGCTCACGGGCCCAGCCTCTCCGCGGCATGTGGGATC
>NC_041230.1:26475679-26477638 GCF_002837175.3 Physeter macrocephalus | reverse complement strand
GGGGCGCGAACCCGGTTCCCCTGCATCGGCAGGCGGACGCGCAACCACTGCGCCACCAGGGAAGCCCAAGGACTGAGGCTTTGAGAAGCTCTGATGGGGAGGAAAAGAGAAAGAGAGAGAGGGAGAGAAGGACGTGCCAACAAAAACCAGTTTGCCGAGACCATATTTCTCGGCAGGAGGAGCTGCCCGAAGGGGAACGGTAGGTTCCCTCCACTCCAGGACAAGCCAGGGACCCAAGGGAAGTTCTGCAGAATCAGGAAGGCCCTGAGCTGGTATATGAGGACCATCACCATCCAGCCAGATCTTCATCACCCAGTTGGCTGCTAAATGCTGGGCGTTGCTCCTGAGGGGGCCAGGGCAGCTCAGAGAATTACGGGGGGATCAGCAAGCCAAGGAATGGAGATACATGTAGTTCAACAAGAAAAATGAGTTGTATGTCCTCACTGGTGTCTAGGGAGCAGGTTCAAGTTTGCCCCCTACCTCTCCTTTGATTTATCTCCCATTTCAGTCGTGTCCACGGCTGCAAAACAGAGAAGGTGTTATCACTCTCCTCTGCCCACGGCATCTGATTAGAGATAGGACTGAACGAATCGGTTTGTTGAACGCAGCCCATGCCTGGAAGCTCACTTCTGGGTACAGGGTGCCCTGTGGCAGGGCGCAGCCCGAAAGACTCACCTGGGTAGTGATGAGGAGAGCAGATAAGAGAGTGGTTTCCTGCAGTCACAGTCTGTTCAGAAACTCCCTGGTGGTCACAGCTTCGACGAAAATTCCCACCCTCCCACATCGGTTGGGTCAAAGCTTCAGGTCACAGGTAGGGAGGGGTACTTGGGAAAAAAAGTGCAAGGGTTGCAGTTGGGGCACACCTAGAACACTGGAGGCTGAAACTATGCCGCGAGAGAAGATGGGCATCCGTGTGAGGCAGAAGCAAATACATAGACCTAAACAATGGCCTCTCCTGGAGCTCCACGGCCTCTGTAATTTAATTCCTGGAGCAGGTGAAATTTAAAAGGCCACAATGTGATAAAGAGATAGGTGGGTTTCATAAAGATGCTGGCTTTTTGAGCCAAGGGAACGAAGGAGAGGAGGAAAAATGATATTGACTCAGCCACTGGAGGTTAAAAGTAAATACTGTCAGTGTAAGTAACTGGGCCTTGAAAGGAAGTGTTTCACACCATTTCAAGGGCACCCGTGGGAGCTGGGAAGGGGAAGTTAGGATGGGCATAAATCGCTGAGGGTACCTTTCTCTTTTCCACTCCATCTTTAGGGAATGCTAAGAGGCACTAAGGAGAATGGAGAGAGGGGCTGGGGACCCAAAGACCCCCTGATTTGTCTGCCGAATGGGGGTAGCTTATACCTGTGTGCATATGTCTGACTTTTGCAGGGGATTGTGACCTTCCCTCCAAAGGTTTAGAAGATGCCGTCTCTAAGAGACGTAAAAATGAGTAATACAGAACCAGGGAAAACAGGCATTTAGGTCCACGAGAGCTGGAACAGCATCTATCTCAGTTGCCACTGAATTCCATGTAACACGGAGCCCGTCATGGAGAAGAGGTTCTGGAAATATTGGAATGAAAACAAGAAACCAACTAACAAAGAGGCACGCCCACAGCACCACCAGCCAGCATCTATCGGGCAGCTTCTAGGGGAAAAGCACTTTTCATCCCTTAACCCATTCCATCCTCCCAGTGTCGCTGCAGATAGGAACTGTTATCCCTGTTTTACGGATTAGGAAACTGGCCTTTAAGGAGGTGAAGAGACTTGCCCAGGCCACCCAGCTGGTTAAGAGCAGCAGCAAAATTTGAACCCAGAGCCACTTGTTCAAAAGATTATAGTCGGGCTTCCCTGGTGGCGCAGTGGTTGAGAGTCCGCCTGCCGATGCAGGGGACACGGGTTCGTGCCCCGGTCCGGGAAGATCCCACATGCCGCGGAGCGGCTGGGCCCGTGCGCCATGGCCGCTGG
>NC_041230.1:26432187-26475669 GCF_002837175.3 Physeter macrocephalus | reverse complement strand
GCGGAGCGGCTGGGCCCGTGAGCCATGGCCGCTGGGCCTGCGCGTCCGGAGCCTGTGCTCCGCAACGGGAGAGGCCACAACAGTGAGAGGCCCTACTGCAAAAAAAAAAAAAAAAAAAAAGATTACAGTTATCCAGAGCTGAGGGAGAGGGCAGAAACAGGGAGTGTTCCACAGGTGGCTCCACGGAAGTGTCTCAGCCTCAGGAACATTGGCCCGGATGCCCAAGCTCTCAGAGAGGATGGTGGCCACAGGCCAAGATCTGGAGAAAAAGCCCATTCTTTCTCCACGGGACCTGCCACTTTCAGGAGACGCTGAAACCATTTCTCAGACTTATACACTCTAACATGCTGAAGGATCTCAGGGCACAGCTAAGGAGATGGGAACATGCCCCAGGTCTTCCCCAAGAGCTGCCCGGCCCCCCCGGAAGATGCTCCAAGGTGGTCATGATGCCACAGATGATGCTGTAACTCCTCTAACGCAGCCCACCCCCTGGTGCCCAAGGGGCTTCTATGAAATTCAGCCAGGCTCTCCAGGTGGCCTCCCTGGTGCTCAGAGGCAGGCAGAGGTGGGGAGAGAGGATGCTTCCCCAGCTTATCTCTGCTCCCCTGGCCCGGCTTCTTACCTCCTACCAGAGACCTAGACGGAGCTCGTTGGCGGGCATGACCTGACTCATTTGACATTAGACAGCAAGAGATTCATAGAAACATCAGCCTTTCCCACCCTCTGCCCACACCTCTGGCCCCAAGAAAGCAGTCTGAAGTGCCCGGATCCCGTGGGACACTGGGCCAAGGGCTTAACACAGCCCAACAGGTAGTCACGGAAAGTCTGTGGGCCCGCACACCTGCTAAGCAGCCCTGCCCAGATGGGCCTTCTGTGTCCTCTCACCGCCTCAGAGACGTGGCCCCAGCAGGATTGCCACACTCTCCTTGTAGAAATTCAGGGAGCACTCTACCATTGCCTCCAGGGTCTCCTCGGAAATGAACTTCAAAAGGATTCGCTTTTGCATGTAGCACCAAATGTCCTTGGAGGGGACCCAAGATTAACTTGCCTTATCTTGAAGTCCACCTGACAGTCAACTGGGTCATGGTAAAGTTCCACTGCACGCAGAGCAATTAAACCATCCTGAGTACCTATGTCCCCCACCAGATCCTTCTGAGGCAAGGGCAGTGGCTGACCTCCTTGTGACCCCAGCCCTGCAGCAGATAGGGGTGCTTAAGTCTCGGGGTTGGGGGGGGTCTGTGCCCACTGACACGCATGGCCAAAGGCTTCCTCACCCATATCTGGACTGATAACCCTGCACGCTAAGCTCCCTTGGGAAAGGGAGAGATGGGAGAGCTTTAGGGAGACAGTAGTGCGCCCCAAATCCTTGGGAGGACCTGAAAGGCTGACAAAAAGATATTAAGCCTGAGCAAGTCCCTGGACTTGGGATGGGTGAGCTCTTAGCTGAAGTAGTCACAATGGTGTTAGGAATAAACAGACCCTGGGAACAGAAAAGAGGGTCCCCAAAGAGATGCATTTATGCGTAGAATACAGTTAAAGTACGGGTGGCTATCAACTGATTGTGACAAAAAAAGATCTCTTCCATAAATGATGCTGGGAAAACTGGTTAACCATTTGTTGGGAGGAATAAAATAAAATAAAATTAAATTAAATTAAATCATTACCTACAGCATACACACACAAAAATAAATTCCAGATCGACTAAAAATCTCATGGTTTTATAAATGGTATGAACATTGTGTTAAATGAAATAAGCCAGTCACAAAAGGACAAACACTGTACAATTCCACTTAAGTGAGGTACCTAGAATAGTCCAATGCATAGGGTCAGAAAGTATTGAATAGAACGGTGGTAGCCAGGGTTTGGGAGGAGGGGGGAATGGGGAGTTGTTTAATGAGGACAGAGTTTCTGTTCGGGAAGATGAAAGCATTCTGGAGATGGCTAACCGGTGGTGATGGTCTCACAGTAATGTGTACTTAATGTCGCTGAACTGTACCCTTAAAAATGGTTAAGGTGGTAAATTTTATGCTACGTGTATTTTACCACAATTAAAAATAAAAATGTTTAAATGTCATATTTTTTTAAAATTATAGGAGCATTAGAGAATAATATGAGATAATAGTCTTCATACCTTTAGGGTGAGGAAGTCCTTTTCAGTGTCTTGAGCAAGATATGAAATCCAGAATCCAGAAAAGAAAAGGTTGACAGAGTTAAAATTACAATTGCATTAAGTGACAAAGATGACTGAAGAATGTTTTAATGACAGTCAGGAGAAGAACAAAAGAATAATAATAGATCTTCTGCTCGGGGCAGCAGAACACTAGTCCAGGAGTTGCTAACCCCTGACCACCTTCACAAGTTCTACCTTTTCATACAACACCTGTTTTATTATTTGCCTCTTTTTCCCTTATACTCTTAATCAACTTAAGTGAGGAATGCTTTACGTACAATAAAATGCACCCCCTTCGTGCCCATGCCATGAGTTTTGACAAACTTAGACACTCATGGAACCATCTCTAGATCAAGATACACACATTTTCCATCATCCTCAAAGGGCTCTCGGGCCCCTTCACATCCATCCTCTCCCCCATTCCAGGGCTCTAGCACTGGTTTAGCGCTGCAACAATTTGCCTTTTCTGAGAAAACTTTAGAAATGGAACCACAGAGTACGCAGACTTTTGTTTCTGACTTCTCTCACTTAACACAATGCTTTTGAAACTCATCATGCTGTTGTGTGCCTTGATATCTTGTTCCTTTTTATTATTGAGTAGTTCTCCTTTGTATGGAGTTGCCACCGTTCCTTTATCTGTTCACCTGTTGATGGACGTTTGGATTGTTTCCAGTTTGAGGCTATTATGAACAGTTACTGCTAAGAACATTTGCATGTAACACAGACTTTCACTTCTATTGGGTAAATACCTAGGAATGGAATTGCTGAGTCATATGGTAAATGTGTGCTTTAAACTAAATTTTAACTTCTGTTCATTTTGAAAGAAAACTTGAAGTCACTACTATAATGAAAAGGCAGTATCCCTTGCTATAAAGCAAACTTTATCATAATAATAAAAATCTCAAGATTTAAATAGACACAGTGGTCTTGTGTTTCGTTTGCAAATACTGCGTCTGCAACCTTATACAAAGCAAGGCTCTTACATGCCTGAGAGATCCTTTCTCCTGCCAAAGGCTTTGGGCCTTGGGTTTGTCCCAGAGAACTCTCTGCTAGGTGTTGGAGAGGTGTTAAAATCGGGCCAGTTTAACTGCGAGGGAGGGAACGACTCTGTGATTCCACGGTACTTAATGTCACGCAGTTGTGCCACCTGTAATCATTACCTGAGCAGGAAAGAGGGACAACACAGAGAGTCAGTGATTTTGCTCACCCCTGCGGTCAAGGACAAAGCCCTTCAGCTACATATAGCTATTTATTTAACAAAAAATTATAAAGCGTTTATTATGAGCCAGCACTGTTGTAAGCGCTTTATAACTATTAGCTCATGAATGATAGATAGGGTAGAACCAATTTTTATGCGAGGTGAAACACACACCTGGCTGTTCCTCATGAGAATAAGGGTTTTTAAAAAATTTATTTTCTTGAAGTAGAGTTGATTTACAATGTTGTGTTAACTTCTGCTGTACGGCAACGTGATTCAGTTATACATATATACATTCTTTTTCATATTCTTTTCCATTATGGTTTACCACAGGATATTAAATATAGTTCCCTGTGCTATACAGTTTCTTGACCCAACTAAGTAACGTTCCAAGTAACGTGCACGTAAGATAGTGAAGCCCCTGCTCAAATGAGAAGCCACAGTCAGAGATGAACCTGGTTGTGATGCTCTCAGGCCCCTGTAAACCTTATTCCTAGAGGCTCAAATGCCAACCCCTGTAATGTGGCAGCTGCAGCCCCAATGTTGCCCATAGTCACAGATCTGGAATCAGATCCAGGTCAGTGTCCAGGCCCCGTCAATGACAAGATGTGCAATCTTAGGCAAGCAACTTAGTTGCTCTGTGCCTCAGTTTCCTCACCTGTGAAATGGAAATAAAAATGGTACCTGCTCATAGGCTCTATAGGTTAATTGGAAGAACGGCATGAAATAACTGGAGAAAAGCATTTAGCACAGTGCCTGGCAAGTAGCCCTCAAGGAATGTCAGATGTTCTAGCTTGTTTTTATAACAATAATCTAAATGCTAATACACAGGGTGCTCTGCGGATTAAGGAGACTATGGGTCAGTCTGTCAACAAGCGGTGATTGTCAAACAGCCACTGTGTGCCTGGGACTGTCTTAGGCTCTGGATCCCTAGTGGTGGAAATGGAAACATAGGCTTGGTTCTCCCCCTCATGAAGCTTATACTCAGTGGAAGACAGAAAATAAGCATGAAAACAATAGATAAGACAATTTGGGGTTTCAGTAAGAGCTATGAAGATGGTAAGCTAGAATAACTTGACACAATGAAATTGGGTATTCTTTGGTTTGGTCAGTAAGGGCCTTTCTGAGGGTCTAATGACCTAGATGACAATGAAGAGTCAGAAGAGGCCTTGAAAGGATGGGGGAGGGAAATGGAATGACGATGAGCTTTCCTAGAAGAAAGATCAACATGTGCAAAGGCCCTGGGGTTACTGGTAAATTAGGCCAGAGGGAGACGTAGGTGAAGACCTGATTATCCAGGGTCTGGAAAGCCATTGGAGAAGTTTGTATTTTATTCTAGTTGGAACAGAAATATTTTCCTTAAAGTATTTTAAGCCAGGGAAATAAGTGATTGGATTAGAGTTTCAGAAGGATCACTCTGTCTGCTGTGCAGAGGATGAACCAGAGAGGGCAAGAACAGAAGCAGAGAGCCCAATTTGTAGGCTGTTGCAGGAATCCAGCCAACAGATGTTGGTGGCTTGGAGTTGGCTGGTCACTGTGCAGTTGGTGAGAAGTGGTCCTATACAGGATGCCTTTTGAAGTTAGAGAGGACAGTCTTGCCGATGGATTAGAGAAAGAGTGTGAGAGGATGAAGGGAGTCAAGAAGAGTGCTAGATTTTTGGCCCCAGCAACTGTTGAATGGTGTTGCCACTTCCTAAGAAGGATAATGATGGGAGAAGAACAGGTACATTTGGAGCATTGTAAGTCTAAGGTGTCTGTTAGACAGTTGTAAACGGAGTGCAGTGTCTGGAGTCCAGGGGAGAGATCCGGGCTGAAAATGTACATTTCAGGTAAAAACACGATATATTCTAAAGCTATACTAGCAGATCGCATCACCCGGAGAGACAGAATAATTAGAGAAGATGGGTCGAGCTCTTCAACACTCAGTAGCCCAATAGAGAAACACATCTGAGAAATGTTGCCTACCACATTCCCCTCTCCGGGACGCCCAATGCACACCAGCACGTTAAATGCACTGACAAGTTCTGCAGTTAGTAAAGAAGGCTGCTTACGGTTCTTTAACTTAGGATTTCCCAAATGTATTTGATCATGGGAAACTTTTTGCATATAAAACCGATGAACAAGCCATGGGATGCCAAGCAGATCAAGAACTCAAGCTGGGTCTTCAAGGATGAGTGGAATCAGAGTCATTGATGTCTAGGAGAGCACAGAGAACAGACAAACTTCTGTGAAGGGCCAGATAGTACAGATTTTAGGCTTTGTGGGCCATACGCTCTGTGTTGCAACTACTCAGCTCTGCCGCTGCAGCACAAAGGCAGCCACAGACAATATGTAAATGAACAGGCATGGCTGTCGTCCAGGAAAACTGTATTTCCAAAATCAGGCAGCAGGCCAGATGTGGCCCACGGGCCATAAGTTGTTGACGTCATCCCTTGATCTAGGATAAGGAGATCTAAAAAAGGCAAAAGGCAGAGGGAGATGTGATCCAGAGGGGAGAACAGGGCAGAGTGGGGAGGAAGCAGAGGGTCTGGGGGAAATGAGGAGTCTGTCTGGCTGGAGGTGGGCACTTCCCTCTTCTGTGGGTCTCTCAGCAACCTAGGAGGGACAGCGGAGGGTCCCAGTATCCAGTTCTACAGACAGAGAAGCAGAGGCTCGGAGGTTAAGCAGCCTATCCGACCGGGACCCCAGCTCACGTCACCTGATTCTGGGCGCACTGCAAGATAACCTACCCACGTGAGGGAGGCATAAGAAGACAGTCCTGCAGCCAGACTCCGCCCCTCTCGGTGGATGGAACTTTATCCAGAGGCCATCTCCCCCTCTGACCCTCGCCCGGATCAAATGGCCGTCCCCGTCCATGCCAGGCTGCCAGCCTGGGCCTCCACCTTCCTCCCTGACTCCAGTAGATGAAAGGAAACATTGCCTCACCAAACAGGGAAGATATGTGAATTAACAAATGCCAGTGCCTCCGGTGCCCATGATAGCAAAAAGAGATCCAAGGAAACACTGGTATTTATTTATCTGGTGTTTTCTTTCAGATCTAGCAATGTGACAATAACACGTGTCACTGTCAGCCCAGGCCCTGCTGGCAACACCTTGAAAAACTACGTGGAGGTTCAGAAAATAAACAGCAGTCGCTCTGATTCCCGTGATAAAATACCAGTGTAAGGAGAGCCTCCTGGGATCCATAATCTGGAATTGTCAGGGGATAAGAATTGTCTGTCTTTTTGATAAAAGATGTCAGCTACCCTTCTGGGTTTTAAACAGAAAGAAACACTTCTGATTATGAGCCTGGTTGTATATCGTGAAGTCTGTTGAAAGAGTCAGTGTGTGCAATGAATGTGCTTCCCTTACCCATCAATGTCCTTAAAATTTCCTTATCAGAAGAAAATTCAGCCAAATCAGAGTTACAGAAAGTACACAACCCTAAAGTGCCTTGTTTTGCTCTGAGCCCTTGCCTTGTGAAGGCTGTAGTTTCCTGATTACTATTCAGTGCAAAAAGCCTTCAAAGACTGCTCCAGAATCGGCAATTATTATTTTTTTTAAGGCTTAGGACTAATTAGCCTCATGAAAGATTGTTTTGCTGTTTGCGGTTTGTGGTTGTTATATGGCTTGTTTTGCCTTGAAAAATGCTGCAATTGCTTTTCTTTCTCAATTGAAATTCAACAGGGGAAAAAATAGCCCAATTAGGAATCATCAGTGGACTGCCTTGCACATAATAAGCCCGAATAAATAAATATTTATTGAATGAGTGAATGAATGAATGAATATTAAACAGCTTCACATCCTGGGATGAACTAAGGATCCAAAATAAGAATTTAAATAACCATCAATACCTGTTGATGAAGGCAAGCGAGAGGACCAGTCACATTAATACCAGTCAAACTCAGGGGGCCTCCAGGACACTGCAAAAGGCCGTTTATTCATTCAGCAAACTTTTCAAGGAATGTTCACTCCGCTCCAGGCTTCTGCTAGGTGTTGAGGGTTTAGCAGGGAACAGGATGCCACGGTCCCTGATTGCCTGGAGCTCATATTCTAATGGGAGGAAGGCAGACAAAATACAAGTACACAGACTAAGGAAAGAATTTAGGCTTGAGAGTTTAAGTGTGTTGGAGGTTAACAAGCAGGTTAACTGATCGGGCTGGGGAGGCTGGGGAGCCCCAGTTCAGGAGGCGCGCATTGGTCTGAGCTGGGAAGGATAAGGATGCACCAGCAATGTGAAATCACGGATGTTTGTGGAATATGAAGTAAATGTTACTCAGCATGTATTCGTTCCCTGTGGCTGGTGTAACAAATTACCACAAACTCGCTGGCTCAAAAACAACAGAAACTTATTCTCTCAACTTTTGGAGGCCAGAGTCTAAAACTAGTATCATTAGGCTGAGATTAAAGCGTGGGCAGGACCCTACTCCCTCCGGAGGCTCTAGGGGAGAATCCTTTCCTTGCTTCTTCCAGCTCTGAAGGCTGCCAGCATTCCTTGGCTTGTGGCTGCATCTCTCCAGTCTCTGCCTCTGTCTTCATACGGCCTTCTCCTTTGTATGTTTCTCCTCTTCTGAACCCTCACCAGAAGGGATTCGAATGTCCATATTTCCACCAACAGTCCGATTAAGATGATGTGGGCTTTTTCTCTCCCGTGCCTCAAAATTCTTCCAGCTTTTATCCACGATTCAATGCCGAAGCCACTTCCACCTGTTCAGATCTTTGTTACAGGAGCACTCCACACTTCCTTGCTGCTAGCTAAGAATCTCTTGAGTTAATCAATATGCTTGTAGTACAATCAGGCTTGGCTATCTGCTCGAAGGACAGGTCATGATGGAACGTTTTAGAGGTCATGTGATGTATTCCTTTAGCACCAATTTCTCTTTTATTTTAACCATCACTGGGAGTGGGGTAGACACCTGCAATGTAATACGTTGTTCATTATTTTCCAAAACAAACAATACTCACTATAATTTTACCTTTTCTGGATAGCCTTGGGGTCATTAGGATGAACTTCTATTGCTGCAGGAGAGCAAGGCTCTACCCTAAAGGCTATTAAGTGCGGTCCTGTGTACCCCAACACTGTGTTCCCTGTCTGCTAGATTTTGTGCCTAAAAATGAAGGCCCCCCCCCCACCCAAAACTGCTTAGATAATTGATTGTTTTACTACTTGGGTTTTCTCCGAGGCTCCATGTACCCAGAGTCTCACCCTTGTGACTTCCATGTTGGAAACACCCAGCCCTTTCTGAAAGCTCTGACACGAAGAGATGAGTTTGGGTCACTGTGACCTTTGCCAAACACAAATGGGTGTGTCACAGCCCTCTCTCCATGTTTACCTTCCTCTCCCATCTGCACGCTTAAAACCATTCAATAGTTTCTCTTTGTTTCTTTGATGAAAACCAACCCCTTCCATGGCCTTAACAGGGCCAGCAAGGCCCAGTCTAGTGAGGCCCCTGCTGATTCTCCAGACCCATTCCCACACTCTGTACTCCAGCCACCCCAGCCTCTTCAGGCCCTTGCATCTGCCATGTTCTCTCTGCCACAGGGCCTTTGCACCTGCAGTTCCCTCCACCAGGAGTGTTTTTCCTGTCCCATCTCTCCCTCATGTGGCGAGTTCTTCTCATGATCCAGATCTCAGAGCCAGTTTCTCTTCAGAAGTTCTCCTGACTTTTCTGACCAGGTCTTTCTTCCCTACAGGGTCCCAAAGCACTAGGATGCTTTCCTCTGTAGCTCTCATCCCAGATGAAGAAATTTGCATTTATTCATGTGACAATATAACCTTCTGCCTTATCCTAGCCTAGATCATTCACTCCTAAGGGACTTTAACTTTACCTGCTCTTTACCTCTGTGTCCTCCATGCATCACACAGTTGCCACTGTAGATTTGTTGAATGAGTGAATGAGTGAATGAATGAATGAGTGACCTGCTAAAGTCCTCGATCGCCAGTGGCAAATGACGACCTCCAAGAGGTCCTTTATCTCCTTCAAGAGAAGATGAATCACCTCTCTTTCAGAAGTCTCTTGAAAAGGTCAGGCCCCACCTTCTACAATGCACACATGTCTGTCCCAGCCTAGGCAGGCCTGGGCCCGTCACCCTGCAAGAAAATGATGTGACTCCGGCCATCCTATGTGCCAACCAGAGCACTAGCCCCAGCCCATCCTCAGAGACCCTGTTCACAGGCGTCCCCAGTCCCAGTGGACAAGCACAATTCTGTGCCCCCATTAACCAGGTTCCTGTCATTCTAGCTCCACATGCTGTAGAGCCATGCTCCAAAGGGGGTAGGAGCCAAAGAGCCATGTCCTGCTCTGGCTGGGCAGCGCCTGAGGGACCACACCCGCTGCCCCAGCTCACCCAGCAGCGGAAAAGGAGCGGGCAGCGAGGTCACTGGTTAGAAAAGGAAGCGGCTTCCTCCAGAACCATGGAGGATGTGTCACCTTCCCAAGAGTGCAGGACACAGCCTGATCAGGCCCCAAGGACCATCTTCCAGCAGTGAAAAGGGGAGGGCTTTACCTGGTGCACAAGACGGCCCTGTTGGCAGGACACAGCGTTTCCATGGTTGTCTGGATATGGACTCCAGAAGGCTGCTGCCTGCATCCATCCTACTGCAATGGTGTGACCTTCAGAATGTATTTAACCTCCAGTGCTTCAGTTTCCTCATCTGGAAAATGGGTTTAAAAAATAGCACCTATCTCATAGGGTTGCTGTGAAGATTGAGTTGACACAGGCAAAGTAGGGGGGCCAGACACATAGCATGGGTGCTGCAGGTGCTGTAAGATTAGCCATTACCATTATTATCAGCTAGTACTATTACTGGTGGAGTTGACATGTTGTAGATTCCATTCTCCCCTTAAGCATCAGAATGGCCAAGGCATAAGGCGAATTGATTAATCCAGTTTTCCAGATTGGGAGACAACCTCCGTACATACCAACTTTCAAACATTGTGCTATTTGTAGTTTATAAATAATTTGCAAGTTGGCTCAACCTCTTTGAGGTGTCAAAAGGATGTTTCAGACCCTATAGGGTCTTTGAAGGGCCTGGGAGTCCTCTGAAGGGCCTGAGGGTTCCCATAGGTCCTGATGCAGGCAACACAGTGTGAAATGAGCAACGCAGGCTCGGGAACCAGACTCACCAGGTTCAAGTCCCAGCCCTGCACTTTGCCAGCTTCACTGTGCCCTGCCGTGGACCTTTATCTGACCTCATTTGGAAAATGGGAATAATACTAGCACCTTTGCCATAGAGTCATCGTGAGGCTTTAATAACGTAATTGACTCAAAAGCATTTAGCATTTATCTCAGCGCAGAGTAAGTATGCAATAAATGTTTGCTTCTATTTGTTAGGGTTGGACGGAATTCAACTCTGCAAGGCATGGGGTCCACGCACAGTGGCTGAAGACGTGGAAGATGAAAGCTGGATCTACAGGGTTTTTAAACTAAAACTCCACGCCCTCTTGTTTTTCTACCCGTCATCTTGCTCATAAAAACCAAGAACCCAAAGAACACTGGGTGACGGGAGTCAGCTTGCTGCCTGGGTTCTGGGTCAACAGGACTTGATAATATGGTCCAGGCTTTGGACAAAGCATCCCTGCCTGGCCACAGCGAAGGAGATTTGTCCTTCTGTTTGGAGTCAGGGGATGGTTTCGCCTTTCCTTCTGGACCTGCGTCGAATTCCAGCCAAAGCGTGTACCAGCTGCCCTCCCCCCCGACTGGCCCAGCAGGCATCTATCTTGATGAGAAGCAATTTCACAAATTCAAACGGGGCGCGTTTCCTACGCAATCTATTTAGCTTAACAAGTTAATCAGAGTGCACGAGCCCAATTTGTCACTGTGCTGTTTTCTTTTGCTTGCTGCTCTAATTGTATAAATATGCCCAGAGGTTTGATGAAACTTCTAACATATCAACAACAAATGGCCCACTTACAGAGTGTGCTGTGGCTATTTTGAAGCAGGGCATTTCCCTCTTGAAGCTGGAGGCTCCCGTCCAACCCAGCAGCCTGGCACAACTGGGTTACCGCTTCTTGGATTCAACCTAATCCCAGGGCCTGGACCACAGCAAGCCAGGAGGGGGGCAGGGGAAGGATGCTGCAGAACACAGCTGTCTCTGACTTCTGGGCTAACTCCAGACAACACCAAATCCTACCCTCTCCCAGATCTTTTCTCTCTTTGGGATTATGCAAAAGGGCAAATGGCAAGATGCAGGGACTTGAGAGCTCGATGCCTCTGGGGTTCAGGCCTTTTCTATCAGTTTCTCATCTGAACCGCTTTCAGCACCTGATTTATTAAGAGGCTGGTGGTGAAGCTGTTCGGCTGGTCCCTGGAAACTGATAATAAATCTGAGGTGTGGATCACAGGTGGTGGAGCTCGTTGAGCTGGATGGCGGAGAAAAAGTCTAGGAAACCGAAACAAATGTGTCTGCATTTGCTTCTGGAAGTGTGACTTTTCAGGATTTCCTTTTTTATTTATTTTGAATTCCCTCCTCTTGGATTTAAACCTTCTGTCTCCTCTATGTTCATGTTCACATTTCAGCCTATAAATTTCGTTTTAATAAAGGAGGTGTCTAGCAAGGAGATAAAACGTTCTTCAAGACAGAAAATTTCTGTCCCCACCCCGGCCCCCCATCTTTCACACATTTTGTCTCAAGCCACAGATGTTTCCTCTGCCTTATCGGTGTGCTAAAAAGAAATCCAATATGCCGGGCTTTCACATTTTCCGCCGCAGAAACAAAAGACAACAGGAGGGGAGAAAGGCCTTGCTTTACTTGGAGTGGGGAGAGTTAAGAGGGAAATGGGAAAGGGCCAGGTGCCCTGGGAGAGGAGAGGGGACTCCTGTTACCCTGGCTCACCTCTCACCCTCAGCTGAAACTATTCAAGTAATAAATGCTCCACCCACCTGTCGGGGGCGAGGCTGCAAATGCCACCCTGATGTCACGTTCCTAATGCTCTTCCAGGGCTCCGGTTACGGGCTGTGCTGGCACCGTGCACTTGGCCCCGTGGAGAGCCGCCTGTCCCGCCTGCTCTCTGCTCTTCTGCCTCCTTCACTGGGAATTTCCATTGTCCTGAGCCAGAGCCCTTCCTGCCTCGTCCAGGAAGTCCCCCAGTGACCAAGTCCTCTACCCCATCCCATCCTACTACCTTTGATGTAACCTCCCCCTCAAAGCACTGTATTTAGGATTTTAATTTTAACGCGCCCGGGAGAACTTCTTGTAACGCTCACACCCCCAGGTAACGAATGGCACGACTAGTCACCCAGACCTCAGGTGTGTCGAGGTGACCCCTCACCCCATTGCAGCCACTCAGTACATCGTCCTGTCACCACAACCTCTTAAATGTGTTCCCGTGGGCCCCCTCCTTCTCTGACTAGGGCCCCTGCCTTAGTACACACACTCACCTCTCATTAGACCCCAGCATGGGCAAATGCTTTATTTTTAATAGACAGATTATACATATATAATGTGCAATAGAAAATAAATTGCTTTTTCATTTATAACAATGAGGGCTGTCTTTCTGAATAAATATATCTACTACAGAAGCAAGTCCATTTACACTTTGAAAATGTATATAGGAGAGCCCGCCTACCTGGTGGGTAGATTGAGCAAACAGGTTAAGAGCACATGCCAGAGTCTGAAACCCAGCTCTTGCAGTTTCCTCGCTGTGTGACTTTGGGCAATTCTTTAACCTCTCTGTTCCTCTCAGGATTATGGTGAGGATCAAATGAGTTACTGCTTACCTTACACAGGGTGAGTGACATGCAGTGGTGCTGCATCTTCACTGGGGAAGTCCGGACTAGTGCACAAGGCTCCTCTGTGCCTCCTGCTTCTAGAAGCTGAATCAGAGCATGTCACATCCCTACTGAAATCCCTTCCCGTTCCTGCAGGATGAAGTCCGAACCTCTCACAATGGTCCCTGATCTTCCACGGTCTACCTCCTTCCTCTGCTGTCATCTGTACTCAGGGACCCTGCAATGTCAAACTCCTTACTGCCCCGCGAGTGCACCTCATTCGTTCGTGCCTCTGAGCCCCTGCACGCGCTGTGCCATCTGCCAGGCATGCCCTTCTCTCATCTTGTCCACTGGGCAAATTGCTCCTCCTCATGTTTCATTTCCTCAAGGGACCTTCCTTCCCACTTCTCCCCCAGACAGGGTTAGACACTCTGAAACATCGGAAAAAAAAAAAAAATATATCAAAAGCAACTTCATTTAAAATCACAAAAGGGACTTCTCTGGCGGTCCAGTGGTTAAGACTTCGCCTTCCAATGCAGGGGGTGCAGGTTCAATCCCTGGTCGGGGAGCTGGGATCCCACATGCCTCGGGACCAAAAAGCCAAAACATAAAGCAGAAGCAATGTTGTAACAAATTCAGTAAAGACTTTAAAAACGGTCCACATCAAAAACAAAATAAATAAATAAAAATAAAATAACAAAGCTAAAAATATTCACAATTAAAACATCTTTTTTTAAAAAAAGAATCACAAACATAATCTGTGTTAATAATGCAAAAGGGTTTCGTTTAGAATTTACCTTGAGATAAATGAAAGATTTCCGATACATGTATTCGACGTTTAACCACATCTAGGCTATAATTACAACTGCGTTAATTTTGAGAACTAACAAAAAGCCACTCATGTTCTTAGCCACAGTTCCTATAAAATTGTACAAGGAGTCAATCCGACGGTTTTCTCTCCATGTTTGACTTTGACAGCATGATTATTTTAAAAGTCCATCTTGTGAACGCATCAGAGGATTTCATGCATTTTCTCAAGAAACACTCAACAGCTTGATATTCAACTCATCCTCTTGCAAAGCCCTTACCACGTGGTCATCCCTGTTCATTTTCCTTTTTCTTTTGCCAGCTGCTCCACCTCTGCCGCCAGGTCCTCTTTGAACGCTGGCTTTGAGAATGACTCCAAGAAGTTCTCCAAGTTCACTTTCATCAGCTTTGTGAGACCCCCTGTCTTTTACAAGACTGTTGATTTCAGTTCGCAGTTAATTTGAGCTGTATTAAGTCATGTGTGTTAAGATGCTTACAACATGGGATTATCCAAAAATGAATACTCAGGGATCTCTGTCTCTCTTACAGCTCTTACCATCCACCGTGTTATAACTGGACATTTGTACCAGTAATAGGACAAATGTAGTGAAGCTTCTTTCTTTGTCAGAAACACCTAATGCCCCAGGACACCCAGCATTGGGGTGCACACACAATGTGCCTCCAGCGCCCCACGTCCCCCTTTCCGCATCTGTTCCCCCACCTCCTTTCCTCCAAGGCCCCCACCTCCATCCCCCCAACACCCACAGACCACTCCACACCCCTTTCCCTCCTTTCTCTCCTTTCCATTTTCAAATGCTTGCCGTAGAGAAAAGCGGTTCTCATTGACAAGGTCAGGCAGGAGTGGTACATATATTCTAACCATCATGCTAAATCTTGTCAATGAATGTAGCTGCCCCAGGGCGCAGGGACAAGAGTCTGAGACCAAGTAATGCGTCCATGGGAAAGACCACCATTGTGGATGACGGGTGACTGCCCTGAGCCCAACTGGAGAATGATGGGGATGTGTGAGGTGATTCCCAGCAGGGTCCAGTGTGGATTTCAGACACATGGGAGTTTTCTCATCTTGTTCAATAGTCTAGAAACCATCCAGGGAACCTCTTCTATAAGCCAGGGCTTAGCCCCAGTGAAGGAGCAGCTGGGCCACGATAAAGGAATCTCACATTGCTGACTAGGGTGGGGCAGGGGTAGTGAAGCTTCTTCTTTGTCAGAAATACCCAGTGCCCCAGGATACCCAGCTCTCCAGTCCTGAGGAAGAGTATGAACCACATTTCCTACTGAGCCCTTATAGGTCACCTCTAGAGCTTCCGGGAACACCAGAAATGGGTCATCAAGAGACAGGTCTCCAGTTTGGTAGATTCTGCTCCCTTTCAGTGGAATAGTCCATTCATTCAGTCATTCAGTCATTCAGTGAGTCAGACCATCAGTCAACACTGCCCATGATAGAGAGGGACCAAAGTTGGCCGGGTCCATCTTGAAGGCAGAGCCAGGCACATAAAATGGATCTCTTAGAAGGCGCAATATTTCTGTAAGGTAATCACTTTTATAATGTCAAATTTATTTTTGGAATTCTTAAATTTTTATGATGGAGAATTGGGGCAAATACAAAAGTTGACAGAATATCACAGACCTCCACATATCCTTCACCCAATCCCATCAATAAATTTACTTTTAATTACATAAATAGTACATGAATACACTCACTTGTAAAACTTATTTTCAATCAGTGGATATAAAGCTCAGGATCTCCTTAAGCACCTCCCCCAGTCCCATGCCCCTGGCCAGAGGTGACTACTATCATTCCTTTGGTGGTTTCCCTTCCAGACCTTTTTCTATAGATTTCATGCATCTGTGGAAATACATGGTATTGCTTTGGGTCAGTTCTATAGTTTTGTTTGTTGGTGAAATGTTGCTTTCACATAGTTTATTTCATATGTTTGGATCTTTCTGCATCTTGTTTTTTTCACCAACAGAAGGTCTTAGGGAATTTTCTAAATCTGTACATAGAGTTCTACCCTTTGCCCATCGCTGAGAACTCATGCTGACCAGAGGGGACAAGGGACATGAAGGAAATCCAGGGGAGGTGATGGCTGCCACAGAGCATCATTTAACCATTGCCTCGGGATGGACATTTAGGTTGTTTCTAATTGCCTACTAAACAATGCTGCCATGAACATCTTTGTGCAAAGTGTCCTTAGTTCACATGCTAGTACTTTCCTAGGGTAGATGGACACCTAGAGGTAGAATTGCTAGGTCAAGGGGCATGGCCATACACATTTTTTTAAAACATAAATTTATTCATTTTATTTATTTTGAGGGGCTGTGTTTGGTCTTCACTGCTGCACACGGACTTTCTCTAGTTGTGGAGAGCAGGGGCTACTCTTCGTTGCGGTGCACGGGCTTCTCATTGCTGTGGTTTCTCTTGCTGTGGAGCACAGGCTTCAGTAGTTGCAGCACGCGGGCTCAGTAGTCGTGGCTCACGGGCTCTAGAGCACGGGCTCAGTAGTTGTGTGCATGGGCTTAGTTGCTCCGCGGCATGTGGGATCTTCCCAGACCAGGGCTCAAACCCGGGTCCCTTGCATTGGCAGGCAGATTCTCAACCACTGAGCCACCAGGGAAGCCCCACATTTTTAATTTTAGTAAATCCTACCAAATTTCCTCAACCAAGTTAAACTCTCACTGGAATTTTAAAAATGTCCATTTCCCCACATTACACAATACTGAAATTATTAAACTTAAAAATTATTTGCAGACTTCCCTGGTGTGATTTAAATTTTCATTTTCATTTCCCTGATAACTTGTGAGTCTGAGTTATCTTTTCTTTCTTCCTTTCTTTTGACCATTTTTATTGTCTCACATTATTCAATGAAGATGAGGACATCTGAGACAAAGACAGAGAGCCTGTGGCAGCCACTACCTCCCCAGGGTTCATTTCATGCCTCTTGTTCCATCTGGTTACTATAAACCTTCAGTGATGCCCAGGGGTCCCATTGGTTGAGCATCACGAGTTCTGTGGTTGAGTTATAATAGAAACACTGGACATGGGTCTGACTTCTGGGATCTGAGGAGATTCCAGGAAAATGAGAGCCTTCTCTGCCATCTTCAATCAGGGAAGGCATCTTGAGGGGAGAAGCTAGCCTGGCTGTGTTGAGGGTCCAGGACCATCCTGGGAAGACCAGAGGCTGGGTTCCCAGTCCTGGTCCCTCTGCACCACTCCAGGGCCCTATGCTGAGCTCTCAGGCCCGCCAACAGCCTGCTGCATTAGGGCCCAGCCCTCCCGGACCCGATCACCCCCGGAGAACTGACACCAGCCCCAGGAGAGGGCAAAGCCATGGAAGAAGCTAATGTTACAGGTAATTTTGGCAGTTAAGACTCACGTTCAATTAAACAGATGTATAGGATGTTACTTGGGAGGCCCAGCAATCTGGGATGAGTCCAAATAGAATTAAGCATGGAGAACCCCAAGTTCCAAGCCCAACCTCTCCCCTGCCTTTTCTGTCCAAAAATGGCTTTCTTGCCCCCTGCCTGAGAGCTCACATCCAAAGGAGCCCCAGACCGTGTGGCTCCCTGCCCGACGGCCCTGTGTCTGCACAGAGCTTGGCAACCCATCCACTGTGTGTCACCTCCTTTGAATCTTTAAGCAACTCTTTGGGGCCCCTCCCATTTTAGAGATGAGGAAACTGAGTCTCAGAGAACTGAAGAATCTTTCTCAAGGACGCTCATGCAGTGACTCAACCCAGAAGTTACATTATACCATCTACAGGTCTCTCTCCCATATACTAGAATTTAGCATTGCTTGTTTTATTTTGTTTTTCGCTTTTTCCATGTCAGCTGCACCATGATTTACTTAATAATTTTCTTTAAATCTACTCACTTCGAAAAACTTATATAACTTACTCTAGGAGGATTATTCAGGTAATCGTGATTTTGATGTATCAACTCTATATATTTGCTTATATGCCCACATAGCTATGGAATACACAGAAAAAGTTCATTCCGTGTACCACCCCAAAGTCTCCTGTGTACGGCCAGGACACCATATTTGTGCCTCACCTTGGAAACACCTCTTGATACCTCACTGCTTCCTTGGTAACGTGACCCTCCACCCAGGAGGCCAGTCCTCTGGTTGGGGGCAGGGTTATAAGGGAAGTATTATATAGCTCTGGGGTCAGGCAGATCTGAATTCAAATCCTGACCCTGCCACTTTACTAGCTTTCTGAACTTGGCTAAACTTCTTAGTTTCTCTGAGCCTCAGTTTCCAGGTCTATAAAATAGGTCTTATAATAGTAGCCTCCTTGTAGGGCTTCTGGAGTAACTCAATGAGAAAATGCGTGGGATGAGCCTGGCACTTGGTAGCTCTCATGATGTTCTGTTGTCTTTAGGAAGGAGAGGAAGCAGGATGCTGCCTGGTTCCTGCCTGCAAGAGGCCAAGGCAGAGTTCAAGTTCCTGACTGTCTACAAGGGCCAACGTTCATACCTTTGGGGTGACTGTCCCTCCAGGTTAGGAACGCAGAGTCTTCGGACAACGCTGAGACTCTGCCCTGGGCTCAGGCCTCTGCTTGGCTAAACTTGGAGCTCAATCCAGGTGGGAAAAGTAATGACCCCAGGGCAGGTGGCCCATCCCCTCAGCCCAGCCCAGCTGTACAGGGCAGGCAAGACTGGGAAATGTGAACCAGAGTAGCAGAGACACTTGGGGTCATTGACCTCCCTGTAGAGCCCCCTAAACAATCCAGGGTACATCTACTCACTTTGGTTGTGGGCTCCACCTGGGGGTCTCAGGAAGCTGGAACCTCCACATACGCTTAGGAATAGTGTTGTGGACAGGGCCACATTATGACGCTGTTGGTGGCTTTGGACACTCTAGTCCTTGTGAGCCTCTTCCTCCATAAAAAAAAAAAATTAAAACATATTTTATAATGATGTTGGTATAAAGACCAATTGAATTGAGTCTGGAGTCATTTTAATGTATTTATTACCACTAGTTTCAATTTCCCTCTGATTTTAAAATGAAACTGATATTCAGAACTTTTCGTGCACCCCTAGAAGTACCATGGGCCTAGACACTGTGCCTGCCCACCTGAAGGATAGATAGGCTGTCTCGGGGTGCAGGGGATCAGGCTGACAGCATCCCAGACGTGGTCCCCAGGGCTGAACCCCAAAGGAAAATGCCCGTGGAGAAGATGCTCCCAGATTGGCTGTCAGGCACTCCTGGGTGAGCATGACATTCCCAAACAGCCTGGAAGGGGCTGGCCTCCCCTGGATAGTGGGACCAGACCCAAGACTGGGGCACATGCCCCAGGCTGAGTCTGAGGCACAGACCCCAGATTCCAGCTGCACCCTCCATGTCAAGGATGGAAGGAGAAACCCAACCAAGGTGAGGAGCTCAGGGGACATGCCAACCCTAGGGACAAATCTCCTGTACTTAAAGCCACCGTGACCCTCACCAGACTCCTTCCCAAGAAGTTTACATTCCCCCCAAAACCATACCCTAAATACATCTTACTAATAACAGGTGAGCCTTCTACGTGGCCAGCTCTGTGGCGAGAACTCGCTGGATTTCTTTAGGCAGAGCTCTTGGTTGCAAATGACAAACCCAACCCAAGTTGCTTCAGCCAAAAGGGGGCATTTATCATAAGGATTCAGGGAGTCTCAGGGAAGCCAAAGGAGGGAAAACACTGCTCCTTTGGGACTGGAGCTATAGACACGTCCCGAGGAGCATCTGTATCTCCGTACATTTCACTCTACTTCCTTTGCAATCTGGTCCAGAGGCAGAGTATGGCTGCCCCATGGCTCCCAGGTCTATGAGTTATCATTGTAGACACCTTCAGACACCACTGTGCTGTCTCTTCATCTTGAATTTCTCCAGGAGAGAGAAGCTGATTGGCCCAGCTTAGCTCAGGGGTCCTGCCAATGAGGCAGGAACAGCCAGGACAAACAACACTTCTGGGTGCCTTTGTTCTGTGGATGAAAGTGCAACTTCCATAAAAAGTTGCAGTGGAGGGTGAACTGGGAGGCCACTGGAGGTGAACGCGGAAGTTCCATCAGTTTTAGTCCAACCAATTTAATCATTTAGTCCGTTAGAAGCGGAAGGAACGGAAGTCGAGTGGGTAGCAAAAATGTATCCAGTTTGCTGGTTGAGTCCGACCACAGGAAAGTGATGGGCAGAGCCGTCTTGGCACAGCTGTCATCATTGATGTTGCTTACAATCCTTCAGCCAGAGTGTGATATTTACCCAACAGCCGCCCCTGGGGTCTTGGTCACAGACACATGACCAGGGCCAGCCTGCACAAAGCACTGGGGCTACAGGACTCCCACTTGTGCCTGGGGGCAACGCGCTTTCCAAGCTGAGGATGGCTGCCTTACAGACACCCCTTCTCCATAGACCCCGAGGTGGGACACAGCAAGAGGAAAGCAGATCAGGGCTGGGTGGGCCTCAGATACAGTCTGGAGATGGCAACTGCCATCCAACAGCTCAGCGCTGGGCACTGGCTGAGCCTTCAAGCCAAGAGGAGTTGCAGCCAACATACCAGCATCCCAGACACCGAGCAGATGACGCTACTCCTCTGCCATCTCTCCCAGGGAGCCTGCCAAGTCCCCAGGTCCAGCCAGTGCTGACATTTAAAGCAAAGTGTGTGTCAACCATATTACACAATATACCAAGCTGTGGGTTATTATGTGCAGGGTAAATTGACCACAGCAATTAAACTGAGATTAGGGAGTGATAAAGCCAGAATCCCAGGCCACCGACACTGTAACATATGGAGTCCTGACTATTACAAAGTGTGAAAGCCACATCAGAAACTCAGTGACATGGCCCTCGAAGAAGACTCACCCAGTCACCCCGGTGCCCCGCTTTATTTGGCTGACTCCCCATCTTTATTTGACTTTTCTCCTTTTGACAATCTGACAGTCTCAAGAAGACGCAGCTTATACCCAGGAATGACTGAGGACTACCATACAGGGCCAGGGGGACGCGTCCTCAAAGAAGTGTCTGACCTGCTATGGCTGGATGCTCGCTGGCTCTTCCCAGCCCCTTCCCAATTTGGACGATACACAGACACGGGGGTTCGCCTAGAGCACCAAAAGCAGGGCGAGGGGCTGTTCTCAGCCCACCAGTGCCAGGCATTCTGTTGGCACCAGGCAGCCTCAGAGCGAGAGCTAGAGACCCCACAAGCAGGACCAGCCAGGAAAGTCCCAGGTAGCGCCAACGCCATCTGATATCAACTGGGCAGAGCACGAGGGCATGGTGAGCATTTTCTGGCCCTGGGACACACACTACACATCTTGAAATGAGAGTGCACTGCCCTTTGAGTCACTGGCTCCAACCTTCTGGGCTACAGGGCTGTGGGCTTGCCAACCACTTGTTGGCCTGTCCTCCGGGCCTTTTGCCGGCCCCTGACATTCAGATCTTACTTGGTGTGTGTGGATGGGGAAGGAAGGGTCCAGAGGAGGGTTCTTCCTCCAGGGCTGGGTCTGAGCCGTGAGCCCTCAGAGAACTGCCTTTTCTTCCCAAGGATTCCCCATGCCCTGAGACGGGCTTAGCTCCAGAGCTCACTGCCCCAGGAGCCTCGGTGGGTCAGGGTTCCGTGGTCAAGGGTATAGGACATGGAGTCAGACGGACTGCAGTTCAGATTCTGGTCCTACCTCTTGCTCACTACATGACCCTGGGCAAGTGAGCTGCTTTCTCTCAGCCTCAGTTTTGTCATCTATAAAATGGCCCCAAATAGAATCTCTTTGGGTAAAGCATATATACATACATATTGAAAGTTGGGGAAGGATTCTACCCATAGAAGGCTCTCTATCTGCAGTGGTGATAGATGATGATGATGATTCCAGGAGAACCTGGCATTGAATTTTGTTATTACCCCGACCATGAGGGTGAGTTTATATTCTGGGCTCTCATATAAAATGTTGCCAGGGGGCTCCTTCCGTGGCCAGAGGCCTGCTTTGTAAACACATCTATTGTTTGCCCTTCCTCTGCTCTGCTCCATAATGGGGTGCGGGCAGTACTAACTCTGCAGGCTGTCTGTGGTCTCAGACTCCTGTAAAAACCGGCTTCAGTTCGCTGCACGGAGGTCCTGGTGGGAGTCCGGAGGGTGGGGGAAGGGAAAAGCCAGGGTATTTCACCCAGAGTGTTCTCTCTCTGCCTCAAGTGGCTTTCAGGAGAAACTGCATCTTCTCTGTGACTCAGGCTCCCTCCAGACAGCCTGGCATGGCTGCAGCTTCCACTGGGTGACCCTGGTCCCAGGGCTTGGGAAACACAAGTTATCCAAGTTACCTCAGCGTTCCCTGCTTGGCATCTCCACTCTTCCTCTAGCTGTAATCAGTTCCCTGCATTCAGCCCCTCTGTTGAAAACACTTGAGTTCGTGTTTTCCTGGCTGGACTCTGACTGATCCACTCCCCTCTCCGAAGTGTCTTTGTTGCATTCAGAGAGGGCAGGGTCCTGGAGAACTTCTCAGCATTTTGAATTTTAATAGATAACGTGCCAAGCACCCACTCAACGGCAAGCTCTATGAGGGGAAGACCTGGGACTGTTTGCATCCCCCAAAGCCCAGAAGAGTGCTGACACATAGTAGGCATCTCATCAATATGCACTAAATGGATAAACTATTGGTCCAAAGAAAGAGCCCGTTTGGAGGCAACCCCCTCCAAGGGGTGGGAGCAGGGGAGGGTCCGTGATGACTGTTGAGTTGATTGAGGGAACAGATAGACTTCTGTCTCACTGTTTCTTTATTATTAGGAATAACAATGATGGCGTTTAGAGGGTGAAAGAAGCAGATTCCATCTAAGCTTCCAGAAAGGCCAAAATCAACCCCTGGATGGAGTCAGATATAGCCCACTGATAAACAAGCTAAATGAATTGATGGTCCGCACTCTGTAGCCTGAGTTCTACTTGAACATTCTACCCCACCCTTGTTTCCTCTCCTTCCTTTGCTCCTTAAAGGGGAGGCGGGGGAGGCAGAGAGTGGTGGGAAGACCATCTTGTTTGGTTTAACGTATCCTTATAAATTGCCCAAGGTCCTTTCCGGTCGGAGGCAGATCTGAAAAAGTGAATGTAATACTGCTGTAACCCAGAGATACTGTGGGTGGGGGAAATGGTTGAACCCAATGCACTGGGTCTATTTGTAAATGGGCCCCTGAGGTTAAGATACCACTGGCCAAGCTTTTTGAGCAGTTTTTGGTTCTGAGTGGTCAGGAAGGATGAGGAATCTCTGCCCAAAGCTGAGTAGGTTCCAAATTATGAAAACCTTGGCTCTTAGAGAGGTATATATTTGATGTCCCTGGGAAATGGAACGGTGGGGTCTTCAGTCTACCATCTGGCTCCCCAGCAACCCCACCTCCAGGCGCACTGGAGATGACTTAGAAGGGCTCCCGGTTCTACCTCTACCCTGAATCACAATTTATCTGCCCCTTGACCTACCCAACAGTTCCCTGCTCTCAGCTAGCTAGCACACTGAAAATCTTCCAATAAACTAATTCATACTAAAGTGTGAATAGTTCTACGTGGGCTTCAGGTGTTTGCCTATGAATATGAAAGGTGTCTTTTAAGATCCTTTGGAAGGATTCTCAACACCATCAATGGAGATGTAATCTGGGAGATTTCTGGAAGGGAAGCCTTCTCACTGATAGTCTGTTGACTTACCGTCCAAGATTTCTTCCTGGGTACAGTTCGGCCACAGCAGGACCTTGAACGAGCTACATCCTTTTCCTGAGCCCCTGGTTTTCCTTCTGTTACTTGAGTGGGTTGAATAAATTGGCCTCTTGGGAACTTTCACTCAAAAGTTGGTTCCTTGAATCCAAATTTCTTAGCTGGACTTTTAAATCTTTCCATACACCCTAAACTCAACTTTATTCTCCATCACTCCCCAACAGAAACCAGACAGACCACATTAACAATGCTATTAATAATCATATAAAATTGCTGGTGTTTCTTGAGTACTTATGTGCCAGGCACTACTTTAAGAACTGTTTCCATTTGTCCCTCACAACAATCCTAATAAAATCATTCCCATTTTACAGATGAGGAAGCAAGGGCTTAAGTCACTTGCTCACATAGCGAGTAAGGGCTGGGGCTAGAGTTCAAAACCAGGCAGCCCATGCCCTAAGCCATGACATCATGCTGGTAGACTGGTCCCCTGGACAAGATGCAGTACTGCCCTCCCTGTATAGATGTGAAAACTAGTCCCAGAGAGGTTAGGTAACTTGGTCAAGGTCATGCAAGCAATAAGTGGCCTCTGAAGCACTTCCCTTGGGCTCCACCATGTTCCCACCTGATCTCAAGACCCTCAGGCTGCCCTCTGGCTTCTGAGCAGCCGCCCATCCCCCATCACCCTGGAGGTTCCTCTCTCTCTCTCTCTCTCCCTCTCTCTCTCTCTCTCTCTCTCTCTCTCTCTCTCTCTCTCTCTCTCCCTCCTTAGACTGCCTGACCTGCCTTCCCATCACTGATCTGGAAAAGCAGCAGAAGATCTGAGGGTCTGGGAGATTCAGCAAAGGCAGTAAGTTGCTCCTTTTCCATGAAAATACAAATCAAGAAACCCAAAGTCTTTTCATCTGACCCAGAAAATAAACTTCCTTTCTTCTAGGCTGGGGTAGAAGATGCCAAGTTCCACCTCAGGCCTTTAGAAAACAAAACAAAACCAAACACTGCTAAGCCTTAAACCCTTCTATGATTCCATTTATAATAAAAACATGGACTTCCCCTCTCCCCTGGTGGGGCGAATCGCTGCGGTGAGCGAAGCTGTTTTCATAGTCAGCTAATTACCCCCTTAAAGATGGCTGATGATCTAACTTCCCGCCCTCGCCTTGGCCTGAGAGGTCCCCTGCTTGGCTGCAGAGGCCTATGTGGAGGAGAAGTAGGCACTAGAGGGGTGAGAAGGGGCAGGACGGAAGCCTCCATGACCCCCACCTCCCAGAGCCTGGAACAAGAACCCTGGAGGCAGAAAATCAAGCTTCCAAACCTGCATCTGCCAGCTCCTGTCTGCAAAAATGATGCCTTCCTGAGGTTCAGTTTCCTCATCTGTAAAATGGGGACACCAATGCTGCCATGAGAAACTCAGGGAAAGCACAGGATCTGGGACAGAGCGAGTGCTTAGTTGGTGCTAGATCAGTCATTTCTTTCCTATCCTACTTTCCCATCCTGCCTGGACTACCCGACACTGAAAAGCCTGACTGGGCATTTGTCATTTCCACATGTTCCTCCCCAATCATAGTAGTCATAATAATCATGAACATTTAATGAGCACCACCTGCCAGAATTGATGTCTTAAGTGGTTTATAGCTGTTATCTTATCTAATCCTAGGAACAACCTTAGGAGACAAGTCCTATTATTATGCCCATTTTACAGATAAAGCAATTGAGGCTCAGAAAGTTTAACCTACTCAACTAGGAAATGCTGCAATAGAATTATTATTTATAATATTTCAGTAGGTACATGGGAGTTTTTGTGTTTATGTGTGTGTGTGTTTCATCTCTGAAAAAGAAAATTGGATAAAGAACTTGCTGGGTATTGAATTCTGGGATAAGAAGGATCTTCTCAGGGTTTGAAGGCAATATTCCATCATCTTCTAACTTCCACTGTTGCTGTTGAGAAGTCTCTTGCTACTCTTATCCCCAGTCCTCCCAGTGTGATATGTTTTTTTCTTTCTGGAAGTCTTTAAGACCTTCTCTTTACTTTTAATGATCTGAAATGTCATCATAGTGAACCTTTAGTTCAATCTTTGTGTCAGTCTTTATTCATTCATTGCACTGGAAAGCCAATAGGCCATTTAATCTGAAGATTTCTAGGCAGTGTTCTTGCATTTTTTTCTTTGTGTCTCTTTTCTGTGTGCATTGTTCCTAAGCTTCCTGATAGTGGGATAAAGGACACATGGGTTTGGCCTCTAGTTTCTTAAAAATCTTTTCCTCCTAATAGCTATCTTTTCAGTTTTTTAAAAATATGTAATCTTCTGAAAGATTGTCTCAACTTTATCTTCCATCTCTTCTATTAAATTTTTTTCATTTTTAACTATCATATTTTTAGTTTTTAAGAACTCTTTCCAAGAACATGTTGATTTTCATAGATATAATATCACTCTGGAGATAATATAGTTGTTTGTTTGTTTCAATGCTTCTGGTTCCTATATTGTCTTTATTTCCTGTCTTCGTTTTTTTGGAGGAGGGTGGGTGTCTTTGCTTTTTCATATTGAAGACTTTTCTTAAATATCTGAAGATCCTTGGCTGTTTGTTTATATTTGATATGCTCTAAAAAGTGACTGGGAAGCTCGATGAGTTTTGATGATTGGACAAAGGCCATATTTTGCTTTTAGAGACCCTTAATTGTTAGTAGTCTTTCCCTGGGGGCCACTCATATTCTCCAGAGAAGAATCTCTTATTTCCTGCAGGGTGGCAGTGGGGGAAAGGGAGGAATGATCATAGGACAAGCAGGGCTTCCCTGGTGGCGCAGTGGTTGAGAATCCGCCTGCCGACGCAGGGGACACGGGTTCGTGCCCCGGTCCAGGAAGATCCCACATGCCGCGGAGCGGCTGGGCCCGTGAGCCATGGCCACTGAGCCTGAGCATCCGGAGCCTGTGCTCCACCACGGGAGAGGCCACGGTGGTGAGAGGCCCGCGTACCACAAAAAAAAAAACCAACAAAAACCATAAGACAAGCAGATGGAATTCAAGGAGCAGGAGAGAGGACGGACCATTCAATGTTCTAAATGTGACGTGTTATTGGGATTTGCTGGGAAGACATTGGGAACAGGGAGAAGGAAAAACTGGGTAGGCAGAAAGAAGCATCTCACTGATGTCTTGGTTAAAGCTTATTCTTGTCTGAAAACTCCAGCCCTTTGATCTACACATCCTATGTTGTGGTTTCCATGTCAGATGGCATCTAGTAGTTTGCTATATTTCTGTTACGTTTCCCCCTTGAAACTTTTTGAGAGGTACTAATACTGGGAATAATATAACTAAATGTTTGAAGGGTTTTTTTAAAAAAATATTTCTATCTTTAAAACGGCACAGCTTTGATATTTAAACCCCATAATTTATTGTTTTCTGTTTGAGTGGTAAGCTTTTCTATTATGCAGGTAAAAGGTGTTCCTAGTAGATCATCTAGACCAGGAGCTGGCAAACTTTTTCTGTAGAGAAACAGCTAGAAAATATCCTAGGTTTGGGGGACCTTATAGTATTTGTTGCACCTACTCAATTCTGCTGTTGTATTATGAATATAGACAATACATCAATGAGTAGACCTGGCTATGTTCCAATAAAACTTTACCTATAAAAACAGATGGTGGCCCAGACCTGGCTTTCAAACCATAGCTGGCTGACCCCAACCTGGAGAATCTAGACTCATAAAATGAAGGAAACAAAATTACCTGACATCCTACCACCCAAAGATACCTGATTTCAGTATTTGACTGTGTATCTTTCTGATTTTTTCTCCATGCATATTTATTTCATTTTCAAGAGAATCCTTATCTATATACAGTTATAATCTGGTTTTCCCACTTAATATTTCAAGAACATTTCTGCCATTAAATCATCTTCAATAATATTACTTCTAATAGCTGTGAAATATTCCATTAAATAGATATATCACAATTTATATACCTATCCCTTTATTGCATGACTTTTTTTTTTTTTAATTTTCACCTTTCCTACAAAGAATCAGGGCTGATATTTAATTGTTGGGCATGAGTCTAGCCACACTAATGCTCTATAAGAGGCATCTGTTCTGATTAGTTGGTGCCCTGGCCATGACAGTCATTAAATACTTTGAATATCAACCTTATAAACAATATGGGAGTAACTATCATCAGAACTAAGTCTTAGCGCAATATAATAATTATTCACTTAGGATAAATTCCTAGAAAAGGACTTGCTACTTACTAAGTATTAACATTTTTGACATTTTTGACAAGTATTGTAAAACCAACTTCCAGAAAGGCTATAACAATTTTTAATCCTACTGGCAGAATATGAGAGTTTCTCTTTTCTACAAAGGATCTTTTTAATAAGTAAATTTCACAAGTGATCCTGAATTCTTAAACTCATAAGTAATATCCAGGACCAATGTAATCTAGCCTCCCTCTTGAATGGTGCATAGAATAAACTCTTGTAACACATCCCAGGCATGCAACCTTCAACTTAGCCTTCTCAACGTGGGCTCCACGGACACTCACTGCAGGACGTATGCTTAGAAAAGAGAATTCTGTGGTCAAATAAATGTAGGAGATGTTGGTACTGTCATTCCTCTTTTTGAGAGTCCCAGAGCTCACCAACACAAATAAGAGCACTGAAAAGACATACATTCCATTCTGAACCATTTACCTCTTTAATCTAGAGTTTCCCAAACAAAATCCATTCTTCAAGTAATGTCTTATAGAGGCTCAAACGACTAAGTCTTCTGAACAAGTTTGGAGAATCTGGTCTAACGTGTGTCCAAAAAGCATAACCCTATCATTGTACAATAGCATAGTCTTCACATCCAATAACCTCGCCATCAACATAAAACAAACAAGGAATTAAGATCATTAGCAAGTAATAGAAAAACTTTCATATGAGGACAAGCTTTAAAAAATTAAGACTACTAATTCTGAAAAGAGGGATAATGAAGGGGACATAACTGAACGGGAAAGGGGCTTTCTATATTCTGAAATATGACTTTGGCAGCCTACAGAGCATGAAGGACATCGTTTAGCCTTCACAGGAGACAACAAAGTTGAGGAACTCGTTACCCTATCAAGTTCAAGCAACATTCAGGCCAATTCGTGGATGTCAGGTTCAAAATGGATTACTTGAGGAAAGCTAAGGATATGGAGGAAGAAAACACCTCTGACCTTTGGAAGCTGACATCAGAGAAGGAAATTACAGTGTTCCTTCTTGGAGTCTGCCAGTCATCACTTAGTCCTTTTCTTAAAGGTCTCCAAAGGAAGAGCTCCTTGCATCCCTTAATAACCCACCTCATGTATCCCATCATTAACTGCTAAGAAAGATCATCTTCATGCCTATCGAAGCCCTTCAGCTTCTTTCCTGCCTGGAACTTAAAAATAATAATTTAGAATTCCTTACTTCTTTTATTTATTAATGAAAAAGGAGGGAAGGACAGGTAGAGTGTGGGCAAGACCCCGAAAACTCACTCAATATTGATTTTCAGTCATCTTCCCACAGTAATTTTGAATTTTGGAACTTTCAGCAAGACGCGTTTAGAATTCACGCTTAAAAAGGGCGTAGGTCCCCAAGACACCCTCCTGCTTTCAATGGTTCCTGAGTAATGTACATTTTACAAAGATGATATTCGTTCAAGGTTGTAGGTCCTCTCTCCAGCGGTCTCTTCCATAACAGGGCATCTCATAAGATCACCAGCACCAAACAGCCCAAAGTTTCTGGGCACTTTGGCCACACAGTAGATAATGCCGGAGACTTCTCTCTGGAGGCCAGCATCTCATGGCCCTCTACTGAACTTGTTACCTTTCTCAACCTTGACAGAGAAGATGGAGCATCTAGAAAGGGCTGTCATTTTATCACAGAGAAGACATACTGACCCAAACTACTTTGCTTTATTCATTCAAGAAACGAACCAGAGATAGGAAGGGATTAGCCCAAAGTTGCAAAGTTATTGAGGAGTACGGCTGGAATTAGAAGCCTGGGTCTCCTTCAGCTGAGAGCTCTACCCATTTTCTCCTATTCCTCCTACACTGAACACTTTTGCCACCTCTTATAAGGGGCGGTTGATGGGTCAGAGGGTCTAGAAAGATTCCTCTAGTGAAGATGGAATCCCCGGACTCCCAGTCTGTAGAAATAATGGAACTCTCCTGCTGTGTTTTGAGGTCTTTGTCTTGTGTGTGCTAAGAGTTAAACCTTTGGCCAGATGTGAACCATTTCAGAACACACCCTCCAACTGCCTAGTGAGACTCTTGCAAAAAGGCCCTCCTTATAATTATGCAGAAAGCATCTTTCTTGCTAGGTTGCCAAGTAATATTGCAGGGACTAAAGCAAAACTTTAGTTTTCCTCTCTTCCCTTAACGGTACATCCTTAGCTTGGTTTTAAATTTCTCCATCCTCCATTGGCGTTGACAACCCTGGATTAGTAATGCTAAAAAATTTATCTTTACAACCTATTGTCTTAGGTAAGATTGTATCAACAGCTCCAGATGGACCAATCTCTAAGAATAATTTCACTTCCCCTTATCATCGACAGGAATCACATTTACATATTCTACTGGTGGGTGAGATAATGCAGAGATGATTAATGTCCCTCGATGTACAGATACCTGTAGACTGTTTGATCAATGTCTCCCCAAGAAAGTGCCTTTCATTCTGGAAGCTCCAAGTCCAAAAACACGCTGTGATTAATGTAACTAAATGTTTGAGGTCGGGAGAAGCTGCAGGCTCTGTTCCTGTGTCCCCGTCATGCTAAAGAGAGGTCACAGGAGACTGGATTAGTCATGTGGAAAGTCTATGGGGTGCTTTTGTATCGTGGGGGGGGGAATGTCAAATGTCCCTTTAAATTAAAAAGCAGAATCTCCCCTGGAATTGCTTCTCCAGGGAACAATGACACACTCAGTCTTTTCATGTAAATATTACTCCCATTTTGAAAACCAAGCAGGTCTAATCCTGCATGTTGTACTGGAGTTGGGATCTATTCTGATTTATTTCACACATTTGTTAACCAGAAATATCTGGCTTCTCCAAGCTATCCCTTAGAGAGGCACTGGAACCAGCTGGAATTATGCACAAAAAGAGGAGTTAGATATTGTACATTGTTTTCTTAATCATCCAGATTTATTTCAACATTTCCTCTGAGGTGCCTGGGAAGATGATTCAAAGATAACGAAGAGGTTAAACAATGACTCTGAAGCCAGCCTGAACTGCCTTACATCTCAAATTTTCCTTAAACTGGGTGACATCGGGGCACGTTCCTAATCCTCTCACGCCTCAGTTTACTCATCTGGAACCCGGGGATAATCATTGTAAGTACCCCGCAGGTTGCTGGCAAGCTTAAATGAGGAAACATTCTTCATGTGCTTTGTTCAGTGCTCAGCACTTAGCAAGAATTCAATAGATTCTCGCTATTGTTATTGTCATCATTAATTCTAAAAACAGCTTGTTGAAATGTCTCATTTTCGTACATGTCTCATGCACACTCCCTGCAAACAATGAGGTAAGGTTTTCTTCAGGTACTGTCTGGCTAAGTTCCTCCTGAAAGGAGACCTATTTCCACTGGAAAATATATTTAAAGAAATTATATTTAATTCAAGTACATTTACATAATAATATGCATATCTAAAACCTGACTAAGCCAGGCTGCCCTTAGCTGTGGGAGCTGAGAAGGCCATATTTAGGAATGCAGATGACTTCGGGAATATGTTTCCGCGCCCTGGACTCCTCCCAAGGAACACACGTGGGTCGTGCTTAAATGGCAAGACTGGAAGATACTGGAGGAATTAAGAAAGAGAATCCGGAACCACACACAGTGGTCAACTCCAGAAGATGGAGTTTGGGAAGGATGAGCCTGAGATGGGAGTGGGGGAATTTCTCAAAGGAGAGTGTAGGTCCTGGGAAAGTCATTCGAATCACTCATTCATTCAGACATTCATTCATTCAACAAATATTTACTGAGCGCCAGGTGTTGGGATAACGTAGTAAACAGATCAGACCTAGTTTCGTCTTTCATGAGGTTTACATCCCAGCAGAGAGAACAGACAGGACAAGCAAATAAAAATAAGGTCATTTCGGCCAGGCATAAATACGATGAGGCAAATGGAGCCAGCCGTGCTCCTCTCTCTCAGAGCAACGAGGAGATGCTTCACAGGGAAGCTGCTCAAAGGCGTCTGAGGAGCCTGGATGGCGCTGTCCTCTTTTCTCTCCTATAAGACTTTGGAAAAATCACACCCTCACTGGAGCCTTCACCTCTTTAGAATGTGAGACCCATAATTCCAAGCGCCCAGCATGGAATCCTTTGAAAGGCAGGTCATCCAACAGTTACATAATCCAGCCCAGGTTTAGCAAGCACCCAGTATGTCTGCTGCCCAGTTCCCCATCCTGAGCCCATGGCAGGCATCACCAATCCATTGTGATATTGCCTCAGACGCAGTCTAACTCCAGGCAGACCCTATCAATCAGTCAGAGTGGGCACTAGTGGGCTAGCCCTTGGCCTCTACCACGGATGAAATTATGGACGTCGAAGAAGATATATGCTTTCCTTGCTCATTGACACAAGGAGAAGATATAGTTACTACATTACACAAAACAGGGAGAGACCGCTACATGATGGCATGTGTCATATCCTTACAACAGCCAATCCTTTTTCCATGGACATCCTTACCCACCAATGGCAGGATAGGGCTCCCCAGCTGGAGCCCTCGGGGACCTGCAAGGCTGAACACTGTGGCCTGGCCCCTTCCTCAGTATCATCACACAAACACCCCTCTCTGAACTTTTACCTCAGAGGCAGCATTGGATGGGCTTTGGAGTTAGACCACCCTGAGATTAAATCCTGTCTCCCTCCTTTGCCAGCCAGGTGACCTTAACCTCTCTAAGCCTTAGCTTCATCATACGTAAAATGGAGGAAATGACAGTATTCAACTAACAGGGTGAGCATTAAGTGAGCTAGTACTTTCACCGCCTTATACATTGTTAGCTCTCAACAAATGGTATGTATCATTATCCTTATTATTGTAGTTATCTGTTAACAAGAAAGAAAGAAAGGAAGGGAGGGAGGGAGGGAGGGAGGGAGGAAGGAAAAAAGAGAGAAAGAAAGAAAGAAAAAAATGCTTCAAGAGAGCGTCACTGGACAAAAATGCCTCTTGCCTGCTAAATAATGCAAACTGTTTGTCCTTTCAGACTGTGAAGGTTTAGGAGGAGGTTTATGTGATTTTGCATTTTTCTCCAACAGGGAGAGAGAGCCAGGAGGGAAGGTGGCAGCAGGGGGATGTGTCTCTAGCAAAAAAAAAAAAAAAAAAAAAACAACCACATTCAATAAATGGGAAAATTATTTAAATAAGCAATCCTGAGGAAAAAAATAAGGAAGCCAATTTTATTCATAAAACAACTGATTTACAGCATTCTAGCTAAGAGCAGCTTTCAGCTGAAGCCTCTGAGATCCTATTTATTATTCAACAAAATATTCAAGATTAATAAAGGTATCTTTAATACTAATATAGCAGCAAGAGCTAATATATGTAAAATAATTATTATGAAAAGTATTATCAATATTTGGGGGAATAATGTACATGCATAATGAATGAATTTTGCCCCTGGGTTTAGGCTTATATCTTGGCCTGATTTTGCATGGAGAAATTCTGCATTATAATGAAAGGCAAAATGATCACACATTATAACTGCGAGTTTTTTATCACTGCTTAGAAGGATCCTAAAACTGTCACCTAAACAGGAAAAATATATATATATTCCACATAAGCATGTATATGGTGAGATGTATCATTTTTTGAAAGGCTGGAAACACCCAAAACACCCAGCTGCTTTCAAAATGACAATTATCAGCCCTGAAGAAGTAAATAAGAAATTTTATAATAGCCAAATATCACAAAAATCTACCAAATTTTAGGCAATTTTTTCAGCCTAAGCATTTCTGAGGATGAACTCCTCAGTGATTTCCAAATGGCATATACAAACTAAATCAAATAAAGAATTCTTTTCATCTTCATGAGCCATCAAAGACCTTTCAAAATTGAACAGAAGCTCCTTCTCTACCTCTCCCTTCACCCCAAACTTCTGAAGTAAAAATCAATTTTTATTCAACAAATGTATGGGCATCCCTCCTTTCACCAAACCTTGTGAAAATACAAAGAAAAATCTGGAAGCATTCCTTTCCTTCCAGAGCAGAGAATCATAAAATCAAATATGAAAAGGGATCTATCTCAGCAATGAACTGTCTAATCTATTCCCTTAATTGAGAAAAAAGGAAACCAAGGCCTAAAAATGGCAAACTCATGCAAAGCTACATTTCCTTACTTCGAAGGCAGGGAAATTTCCACCACCACCCCTCACCCCCCGAACCAAGTTCATCAGGGCAACCAATGAAGATGCAGTGTCCGCCGATGACGTCAACTGTTTCCACGCGGAATCTGCACCTCCTCCTCCACTGAGGCAGGGCTGGGGTACCTTGGGGGCCAAGCTGAAGTTACCCTTCACCACCCTCAGTACAGACCCCAATTTGAACAACAAATCAACCGACCCTTACTCGGTCCTTTGCACAAAGCACACTGTTGGCTTCACTCATCAGCCTCTGTTCTTCCATTGACATTTCAGTTGTGAAGGCTTCTACCTTAAATGATCCCTAAGATGAGGCAGGCACGTTCCCCATCATCTAAAGAAAACAAAAGTTTCCAAACGTTTGCTAGCTCTGGAATTTATGTGTAAGAACTCATGTTTGAAAGGTTGTTTTTTTTTTTTTTTTTTTTAATGTTAAATGACTACACCGTAAATCTCACCAGCTGCATAAATCAGACTTGACGCCAGCCCCAGGAGTGAGCTGGGACCGATTTATGATGAGGCACAAGAGAGGAACACTGTGTTTTATTTGTTTTACCACCTGGCATTTACACGCAGAGGAGCCTGGGGGGAGCTGGCCTGTACGAGCCAGGGAACAGTCCACAGGGCTACAATAAATCCACCTATGACTGGCAACCCACCTTGGGTTAAGAACTTGGGCTCAAATAACCACAAAGATATGCTGTCTGGTGAAAGATTCTTGATCCTGAGCAGAAACAGTGTTGGATTGGGAGTCCAGTGTGACAACTGTCATGTCTTGCCTAGCTTCAAACACTGCTAATTATTGTTGTTAATAGAGACTTTTCCCATCTTTGTTATTGGGAAATTCAAGATTAATGTGTAACATTTGAAGGGACATTCTGTGAATTTTGAAATTATGAAAATTTGCCTTCAAGAGTCCTGAGTCTTTAAAGGCCTCTCGGTGAAACTTGTCTCTGGGATAACAGTCATTTATTAAACATCTACTATGTGGCAGGTATATTCTCTTGCAGAGTTTACCATCTAGTGGGGGATACAGAAAATAAAAGAATAATAGGTCAGATGAGAATAGTTGCTCCAGAGAAAAATAAAGCAGAGAGTGAAGGGAGTGCTTTATCAGACAGGATGGTCAGGGAATATCTCCTTGATAAGTGGACATTTCATTAGAGACCTGAATGAAGTGAAGGAAAAAGCCACTGTGATAACGGAGGTAAGAACATCCAGCCAGTGAAAAGGCTCGAGGTGGGAGCAAGGTTGACATCTTCAAGGAACACCAGGGAGACCAGGGTTGCTGGCAAGGAACGAGTAGGATGTTTCCCTGCCGTCACAAAGGAGAGTGTTCCTACGAAACTTTTCTTAAGTTCAAACAGTGTAAGGTGAAGAAGCAATTACCTTAGGACACATCTTGCTAAGAGATGCACAAAATAAATCTACATCAAGCACAGATGCTTGAGCAAAGCTCTGGCGGCTGGATGCTGAGTGTAGTTCCTGGGGAAGGAGCTTGGTGGCGCCACTCTCTCCATTCTGAGTAGGCGCTGCCTCTAATGGTTCCTGCCAAGCAAATGCTGAAAACGATTTTCACTTTTTTCTGCAAAAGCGAAAATCCTCTTCAGATTTCCTTCGCTCATCAAAAACAGGTACTAATGTAGCTCCTTCGTAAAAGCGAAGTGTTGTATAGCAAACTTTCAAAAAGTGGGGGATGCCTGTAATCTCCGATGAGATAAGAGAGGTCACTGGGGGTCAAACCCATGGAAAGATTTGGGCTTTACCTCTGAGTGAGATGGGAAACTTAAGAAAGTTTGAGCAAAGGAGTAACATGATGTGACCTTTTTTTTTTTTTTTTTTTAACATATCACTCTCGTATTGGAGGTCAGAGCATTGGGAGGCAAGGATAGAAACTAGGAGACCAGTTAGCATACTACTGCAACAGTCCAAGCCACAGGTAATGCAAAGGGTGACACACTCCCTTACTCTACTGTCACCTCAACTTGCACCTCACGCGTATTTCTCACCAACCATTGGACCCATTTTAAGAAAGACAAAATCACGGTTAAAGCCAGAGTCTGAGAGCTCTGAATAATTTGGAAAAAGAGCAGATTCTGAAAACTAAGTGTTAAATCCAGGGGACATAACAAGTCCTTTTCCTTTTGAGACATATTAAGGATATTGCAGTTCCATTCATTATAGGATTTCACTAGGATCAGGATGCATCCTTGGATGAGAGCATTCTTTCTGATGATTTACCTAAGACCAATTTGTTGCACAGTAGTTCAGGCTCCTGGGAAAAGTCTGCTCTAAACCTGTTTACCACTGTGTCAAGAAGATAGTACTAGAGACTTCATTGGACTTAATTAAAGCCAAACTAGACTTCATAGAAAGAAGGGAGAGAAGGAGCAGCAAAGAAAGGGAGAGGGTGGGGGCAACTCTCCCACATCCTCTTCCCGCAGATTGGCTTCTACTCACGTGAGCATATTGGGAAGAACACTTAGGAGTGATTACCAAGAGAGGAAGGTTGTCGGGGGGGGGGGTGCACCATCAAGACAGTGAAGGATGGGGCCAAATGGGAGGGAATGGACAAATTAATGATTAAGGAAGATTTTTCGCTTCCAGGAGTCGTGTCCAGCCTGGCCTCCCAGATTTGAGCAATCTTTCACTGTCAAGAGTGGCTGGGAGATTGATTCAATTAAGATTAGCAGAGTCGAAAAAATGGCATGGGTTAGTTTTGATTAGTGGTGTCTTGTCTCTCATCTCGTGGTGGTGGCCAGAACACAGGCAGAGTTTAGCTCTATCAGGTCACAGGGAAAGTGAGGCAGGCTTCCAAAGTGGGGTTCGTGGACCAGACCCTGGGGTGGAGAGGTGGCATTTCTTGGTGATTTTCCTCTGAGGTCTCTTCCATTTGTCCTTCTTGAGGATGATTTTCTTATAATTAGCTACGTTTTCTAAAGGAGCACGAAGGAGGTGGGAAGACTCTGAAATGTGAGGGTCATTGCGGGGTACAACTCCTTGATGCAAATGAATGTAATTGGAGGTCTCATTAATTCTGAGGCGATGCCCAGGTGCACTCTCTGCTCCGTCAGGAGGGCGGTAGAACTCTCCAGGAGATGCGAGCATGTCTGAAACAAAGAGGGGCAGACAGCCCTCGCATCTGCTGGCAAAGAAGCTCGCTGGGCTTGGGGTCCCGGGGAGAAGAGATGCAGCAAACACATCACTCTCACCTCCTCCCACTGCTACACCAAGAAACCAAAACGCACCGGTGCTGCTGATTTCTGCCCCCGCGGGTCTCTGCGTTATAGGATCAGCCCGCAAATGCTTAAAATAAATGTGCCTTGCGACTTACGGGCACCTCTAAATTCGTATTCAGACCCTGTTGCTGGATAAGTTTAATGAAAGTGGTACTTTCCACGAGGTCCCTGGTGGCATTAGTTCCCATTACAAAATCATTATACATTATTTGACACTATTGTGCACTGTTAGCTTAGAAAAAGAGCTTGTTTTACAGCTCTGGGGACAGAGGTCCCTCCAGATAAGGTTGGGCTTATGAGAGAGGGAGACAGGAGGGAAGGGCCTCCCTCTGGTTCGTAATGAGGGCTTTGATGTTCAATGCAGCTACTCCCTTTACGCTCATCAAGACAGATATTTAGTCCAAGGGAAAAAAAATTGCCAAGTTACTCTCTTAAAAGGCAGCTGCAGACCATGCACTAAGCTCAACTACTCTTAAAAGCACATATTTAATCTGTGTGTTAAAGGCCTCTCCCAATGCCACCAACCCCCAATGGATGTTTTTTGTTCCTCATTTTACAGATGTACAAACGAAGGCTGGGCCAAGGAAAGAGAATGGCCCAAGGTCATAGGACAAGACAGTGGCCAGGCCAGGCTAGAATCTATAGATCCAAAAGGGCCAGGAGCAAACTGGCAAACTCCAGTCCATCTGCAGATTACCTGAGCAGGAAGTCAATAGGTCCTTTACGCGAGGCACCACTGCGATCATGCAACTTTAAACGAATGTCTGTGCCTGGTCCACTGCCGTTTATACGAGAAACTGGGATGCAAGATTGATGAGACTTTAAATGGTGTTGTATCCTGGGTATTCATAACTTGGACTGGAGTGCAGGAAATCCTTCTTGTCTCACAGAGGGAGACAAATGGGCTCTGGAAAATTCCCGGAGTGAAGGAGGGCATCACGTGGAATCTGCATCTACATGGGCAAATCTGGCCTAAGTCAGACATGAGAAAGGGGTCCAGGATGGTTCCTTCACATTCCAGAAGTTCCCCGGGACAAGTCAGTGTAGCAGAATGGGCTTTCCAAATGGAGAACGGGAGAAGGGGCAGTTGGGACGGTAAGAGAGGCTTCGGGCTCTCCCCCACCAGAGAATGGCTTCTTCCCAGAATGTCTCTCCCCTCCCTTACCTTGAAGCTCCACTCCCTCCAACAAAGGCTGCCTTCAGGGACTCAAAAAAACCTCTCATCCTCAACCGAGAGAGAGAGAGAGAGAGAGGGAGGGAGATTCTCAGAGATTCAGAAAGAGAAGGCTGGATTCCAAGAGAGACAGATGGACAAAGAGAGTCTAATTGACCCAAAGCAAAGCGATAGAAAGGGAGACAAACACCCAATGGCTTTCCATATACAGATACAGAAAGAAAAATTCACTCCAAGAAAACCTTGAAAAAGGGAAAGACCACAGAAAACACACATTACTTTGCTCTCTCCTTCCCTCTTTTCCTTTCTTCTCTCTTTCTTCCTTCTGAGTCAGAGTTCATGGGAATCCCAGGTGAGTGATTCAGTTCTTTGCAGGAACGGGCTTAGTCACAGAAATAAAGCACTGTAGGAATACTATCAGTGCCTGATATTTACAGAGAGTTTAGGACATAAACTCCTGTTCTGAGCGCCTTGCATGGATTTCCTGATTGAATCCTCACCACCCTGGCTCTGGGAGCTGGGATGATTCTCCTCTTACAGGGGAGGACACAGAGGTTCAGAGAAGTTGTCATCTGCCCAGGGTCTCAGAGTTAGCGCTGTGCAGAGCCAAGAGCTATGGGGATGTCTGTTCCTGGTCCCCAGGGTCCCTCCTCCTTGTCCCAGCTGGAACTTGGAACCACAGCCTTGGGAATTCCCAGTCATCTCAAAGGGGGTTCATTCTCCCCTTCGCACTTGCACTTATACCTGACAGCGCATTTCCTCATCCAAAATCTCCGTGGATTCCCCCAATAGGGTTTGAAGGCTCCATTTTTGCAGACCAAGAGGACCCTGTACCAACTAGTGGGCTACTTCAAGAGGGTCTCAAGCTGTCTCCATGTCAGGTGGATCCTATACTTTTCTTCCAAGCTCTCCTATAGGCACAGGAGAGGAAGCAAGTAGCCCTGGGAGGTTCGGGGGATGAGAGGGGGTAGTGGATGGAACTCAAACACGTGGAGTGCTAGCTCCACGCTTCTATAAACGTTCCTTTTTAATCTGAAGATGTCATGGGGGTTTTACCTTTGACTGCAGAAAACAGAGAAATAATGTTTTTAACAACTTGTCTTGGAATAAGATCGATGCCCACATATCCCCCAGCTTTATTCCAAAGCAGAGAAGGGCCGAGTTTGAGAAGCTCAGAGCTAGTCCAGATCTTACCTCGCTCCTACCATGTTTCAGCGGAGAAGGCGGAGGCCCAGAGAGGTGAAGTGATTTGCCCAAGGCTGCACAGCAGGGCAGAGTCTCGGACCCACATCTGCTGAAGCCTAACCCAGGATTCCAACACCACATCCATCCCACACGACAGTCAAGAGCCCAGGCAGTGGAACCGGCAAGGCTGAGTGAGAGTCCCAGTACGGACTGGAGTTGCAGTGTGGAGTTGCACAACTGTAGGGGCGGCACTCCTGACAGAATTGATGTGCTCGGCGCTTCCCGGGGTCGGCAGTGCCCACACGCCAGCCACGTCACCCCTTTATGCGCTTCAGTTTCCATAATAATAGTATCAACTCCAGGGTTTTGACATGAGAATTAACTGATACAGCAAATGCCTGGCATTTAGTAGGAACGCAACAAAATGTAACTTTCAATGCTGCCCGCATTTTACCTAAGAAAAAGGATTCCCCGTGACTTCCCTAGGGGCACAGTGGTTAAGAATCCGCCTGCCAACGCAGGGACACGGGTTCCATCCCTAGTCGGGAAGATCCCACCCGCTGCAGAGCAACTAAGCGCGTGTGCCACAACTACTGAGCCTGCGCTCTAGAGCCCTCGAGCCACAACTACCAAGCCCGCATGCCACAACTACTGAAGCCCAAGCGCCTAGAGCCCGTGCTCCGCAACAAGAGAAGCCACCACTCGCCACAACTAGAGAAAGCCCGTGCGCAGTGACGAAGACCCAACGCGGGCCAAAATAAATAAAATTAATTTAAAAAATGAGTTATCATTCAAAAAAAGAAAAAAGATTCCCCTTCTTCTTTCATGATTCCTTTCCGACGCCGGCGATGCTGGGAAGCTTTACAAGAATGCCTTTTAGAGCTATAATAATGTTAACCCACCTCCGTGGGTTGGTGCGGTGCTAAATTCACACCCGTAAAGCACCTTTAACAGGTGCTGATACAAAGCAAGCACTAAGTAAGAGCTGCCTCTTTCATTATGGAGAGCTATGTACAGACACACGTGCGTGCTGACTTTTTAATTCAATAAGCATTTATATATTTATGCATAACTTTTACCTCCACATATAAAGCCATCCCTCCAGGCTTCATTTCCTGCAGCGTTATTTGGGTGGTTGCTCCACATGCATCTTTTTTGAGGATGGAGGAACAAGCGTTCAGGGAAGAGGGCATTAGGAGAGCTGCTTTTTCTGGTGTCACAGGAGAGAAACTTCTTAATCCAGACCGCGCTGACTTTTCCCCTCCCAGATCAGCTCAGAGCCCCTCGCCTTGAAGGCGGGGCAAAGGCAGGCTCCCAGAGCCCTCTGGCTCCATTCAAAATCCCCTTTTCAGAGCTGTGGCAGTTTTATGGCCTTTAATGACCCCCTATTGTACCCTGATTGCCAATCAGGGCACACGTAATGACCAAGCAGCATCACTTAGCCCTTATTCCAATGACAATGGCCAGAGCGGCCAGCTCGCTGTTTTGACATGAGCGGGGTCACAGGGAAAGTTTTCGGGTGGGTGATTTAAGGAGGCCGGACCAGCCAGCACCCTGGACTCCTCAGTCGCTGGGACTTGGACAAAAGAATGAACTCTGAACTTTTCCTTTGACGGATGGAGGTCATTAAAACCATGATGGGGGCCCCTTCAAAGGCAGGTGTAGACCAGGCTGTCCCTCAAAGCGCCTAATAAAGAGAGAACAGGCGATTGTATGGGATTCCGAGAAGGAGGAACTTCTGAGAGATTCACTCAAGTGGTTCAAAGGAATCAATGAGCCGCTCTGGCCGATTGACGGGGGCCAGAAGTGCCGCGACATCCCCTCTACCACCCATTCAATGGGTGGCTGCCCCAATTGTTCCCACAATAAATGCTTGGGGTCCTTTCACGGGTACCCTGGGCTCGGAGGCCTTAGACCAGCACGAGAATCCAGAAAAAGCTACCTACCAACCCCCATTTTAAATTCCATCCATTTGAATAAAGTGCCAAGAGACCTCCAAGCAGCTTAAAATATTAAAGGTTTCTTTTAAACATCTGGAAGATAACATCTAATTACTAGATGGTGCTCTAAGTTATTACTATGTAATCAGATCTAATCCCACCGACACAAACAAACAGCAAACAAAAGCACTTCCCCCAGAAGAGTCATCTCTGCAGAACACAGAAGAGACCCCGACATAGCTTCCACACCTCCCAACCCCCATTCCCACCACGGCACAACCAGCTGGGACCACATGCTGCCCCTGGAGGGGCAAATCCTGAAACGCTGACCTCCTGGCAGTCAGCAGGACAAGTCAGCTAAATAGATTGACTGCAAATGGCTTGAGTCATCGAAGTTCAACCATGAAGGGAAATGAAAGCTCAGGGAATTTCACCTCCCTCTTCTATTTTTTTCAAAAGGTGTTTTGGCTTTTCACAAAAGGGTCAGAAATGTTGATCCCAAAGGTCTGAGTGGGAATATAAATGGATTTGGAGAAGCTGGAAGCTGGCTCTTGGGGGAGTGGTGTGCTGAATGCCTCATTAGGATCACTTGCCCAGCACATTACACACACACATGCACGCAGGATGCCGAATTCGGCACCCCTCTCCTGCCATGGCGATGGTTATTAAGAGTAATGCGATCGGATGAGAAGGCAGCACATGGGCAACCACAAAGCCCAGAGGAAGCAGCTGTGCAGACAAATAAATGAAGGTCCCGCCTCTCTAAAATGTACCCACAAGGCAGAGCCACATCCTTTGCGTTGTCCGAGGACAAACGATTGCGGGTTCTCCAGCAGTTGGTGGTGTCAGCAAGGCTGAAGGAAAGAGTGATGACTCGCCGGCCCTGGGAGGAGGCATCGGAAGCACCTAGCTGATGGGAGTCCACTTTAACCCTTCCTTCTCGCCTTCTCCAACAATGAAATGGAGACAAAGGAGCAGGTTAGCCTCACTGAGCCACAGAAGGAAAAGACTAAAGAGTCATGAGAGATCATAAGGGCTTTCCCTCTCTCCAGATCCCTAACGCAAATGATCGACTGGTCCTAGCGGTTCGCTATAGCGTAACAAACATCTTTTGAGCATCTACAAAGCAGTGTCCTAAGTTTGGGGGTCAGGTGGTGAACGAGACAGACACAGCCCCTACCTTCACTGGGAGATGGAAATTCAACAGATAATTACTCAAATCATGAATATTTTGAGAGCTGCTACAAAGGAAAAAAGAGGGCCTTCTAAAGACCTAAAGCAGAGAGATCTGCTCCCATCAGGTGGGTTGGAAAAGGCTGAGTGATAGCCAGGTCGGGGATGCTGATGTGAGCAGAGGTGGTTCGGACAGAGGGAACGGCACGTGCAAAGGTCCTGCGACAAACGGGAGGAGGTGGCTTGGACTTGCGTGACGAGAACAATATGACGGGGACAGAGCAGCATAGACTTCCATCCCAGCTGCCACAGTTTCTCCTCAAAGTTTATCTGAACAGAAGGTGGCCACCCCAGGGCAGGGGATGGAGGGGCAAGCTACTGTGGGCTGGTGGATGTTAAGACTTCACTGCAGAGCCAAGTTTAAGAAGAAGGGGGAGGGGAAAGGTGGGGGAGGGGAAGGGGGAAGGGGAAGGAGGAGAACTAGAGAAGCAAACTGGGTTGTTTGGCAGATTGAATCCTGACAGAGGTTGGGGAAGAAATATCTGGAAATATCTAGAAGGTGGCGATCTCTCCAATTCCCGGTTCTGCTAGATCTGCCCTGAGCAGAACACCACCAACAGCTTCTGCTTTGAGTTCACCCCATCCCAACTTCTTAGGACTGTGAGGAAAGGGACCCTACAAACAAACACTGGCGTCACATTCCTTAGTTTCGGGATAACCTAAAGTTCTTGCTTCTAACCATCTTCTTAGCAAAGAAGTTTTACCTCTTAAAAGGTAAAAGTAGGGCTTCCCTGGTGGCGCCGTGGTTGAGAGTCCGCCTGCCGATGCAGGGGACACGGGTTCGCGCCCCGGTCCGGGAAGATCCCACGTGCCGCGGAGCGGCTGGGCCCGTGAGCCGTGGCCGCTG
>NC_041230.1:26404974-26432114 GCF_002837175.3 Physeter macrocephalus | reverse complement strand
ATTTTAGGGCTTCCCTGGTGGCGCAGTGGTTGAGAGTCCGCCTGCCGATGCAGGGGATACGGGTTCGTGCCCCGGTCTGGGAGGATCCCACGTGCAGTGGAGCGGCTGGGCCCGTGAGCCATGGCCGCTGGGCCTGCACGTCCGGAGCCTGTGCTCCGCAGCGAGAGAGGCCCCAACAGTGAGAGGCCCGCGTCCCGCAAAAAAAAAAAAAAAAAAAAAAAAAAAAAAGGTAAAAGTAAAATCCACTAAATTGACTTCTATAGATAGCTAACATTTCCTCACCGTCTTCCACGGGTCAGGCACGGTGCCACAAACTTTAGCCCCCTTTACTCCTCTTGAAACAGGAGGCGTGTATTATTATTATACCCATTTTATAGATGAGGAAACTGAGGCTCCAAGAAGCTACTTAGGTGAAGTCACACAACACAACGCTGAGAAAAGTGGATCCGGAATTTACACCCAGGTCGGCTGGCTCCAGCATCCTTTCCTTGAACCGTTGCACCATTTTACCTTTCTCCTGGGAGACAGGCAATAAAGGCGATTCACATCACGCTCGACTCAAGACGTTCGTTCACATCAGGATGGAGGAACGCGGCTTACCGAGAGACACGGCAAACAAATGGGGCGGGGGCTTTTTCTGATGCCAGCGTAGAGAGGGACCGTTCTGTGCCCGCCCCCGCCGCCGGCTCGGGGTGGCCCTGCTTTCTTTACAGGAAACATCTCAGTGAAATATGCAAGCGTGTTTAATTGCAGGGGCTCGGGCAACTTGTTTATCTTCCTTAAACACTGCCCGGGTGGCTCCCGTTTGTTATCTGGGGTGTGAAATGGAGGCTGACAACAATTAATACCTCCTCCCAGGCAGCTCGGCGGCGCTCTGACGGGAAGCTGTGTACTTCCGAGCAGTTGGCGGAGGAGGTGGCGGGCCGAGCCGTCACTCAGCATCCGAGGGCGGGGCGGGGGGAGTGACAGCGGCAGCTGACGGCCCCTCCCGCGGCCTCCGGAGAGGCCCCCATGATAAAGCGTCCTGCTTTGTGGTGTAATCAACTTGCTATACATGCATTACCTCCTAATGAGAGCCGTGTTTAAACAAGTGTATAGAACACATCTGTCCGGGCCTTGAGACTCGAGGCTGTGTGACCAATTTCAGCATCTGAAAGTTAAATTAATGGTAAAGGGTTTAATTGTGAGTAAACAATACCGCATTAAGGAGCGGTAAACACAGCAGTGGGGACCCACCGACCGGCTCTGGCATCACAGATGCGGCTGCCTCTGTGTGACCGTTAATAGTCCCCCCGCCCGGACTTTCTGACAGTGTCTTGAAGCCCATTTGTCATCGAAATGGTCCGTCCTCTTCTCAAACATAATTTTGGCCCATGGTCCATTCACCAGGCCTGCAGGGTCTGTGTTCTTTGGACTGTGGGCCAAAAAATTCCCGAGGCAAGTAGGGAGGGTCTGGGGAAGATCCAGCTTCTACACTGAGGCACAGGGTGGGGTTTAAGGGGGACAGACACCCCCTTATATCCAGGCAACCAGCGTCCGTCCAGAGCAGTGAGACTGCCTTTAGACTCCAGATTTCAATGGCAATGATTCCAAACCTGGTTTTAAAACACCCTAGGGTGTCTCCAATGAACAAAGGATACCTCCAAAGCAAATTAAGTTCCCTTTAATTAAAGATCATAACATACGCCACAGAACATTCCGTCACGGTAGGGGGAAGGAAGAGACTGTCACATAAAATAATAGGGCTCCACAACTCAAAAACATGAAGGATTACACAGCGAGGGCTCTGCACCTTCCTGATGTGTTAGCAGCCATTGTCACTGCACCTTGGAAACTGAGTCTGGCCACCCGTGTGTACGGCACAGCGGACCGGCCCTCAACACAGGTGCATGCTGGGAGTGAAGGCTTGGCCTCGGGAAGGAGAAGGGTACATACAGGTGTGGTCCTCTTTGTCTATCTTCCTCTCCATCACCTGCAACCCAGTCGGGTGGGAGATGTCTCAGGGGCCAGATCCTGATTCAGAAGATGCCAACAGCACGGGACTGTGCTCTCCTGAGAGGGCATGGCGTCTCTCTGCATCTTTAACCATCCCCACCTGGGAAGGCCTGCAGCAGGTAGCTCAGCCACCGAGAACTTTCCTCCCCTTTGCCTTCCCTGCAGCCTGGGGGTCACCAGGCAGCCCAGCCCCTCTCGGCAGAGCACTGAATCGGGGTCTGCGGGCCCGAAGCTTCAGCTATGAACAGAGGAGCCCTTGACCTACTCTTCGGTGTGTTTCTCAAGGGCCTCTCAGAAAGGGGAGCTGATAACGGCCAAGATCAAACGTCAAAGGCACTAGACTTCTCTCTTGTTTCCTTTAAATACAGAAGTGTTCGGTTTCAAAGACAAAATGGTCTTGTGTTTGCACACCCAGACTGCAGAGTCAGTCCAATCCTGGCTCTGCCTCTTTCACCTCTTTGAGCCTCAGGGTCCTCATCTGTGAAATGGGTTGCTGAGGGGATGGAATCCATTCGTACACGTCAAGGGCTTTGAATGATATGTGGCACAGACTAAGCGCTCAATAAATGTTAGAAGCTATTACGATGGGTGAGTGACTGGTGCCCCTTTTAATAAGACAATCTAGCGGACATGCAGGTACAGCTCAAGGAAAAGCAGAACCACAGTTGTGTCTGGATCACCCTGAGCCACTAGGTTTCTAGAAGTCCAGTGTGCACGTGCACGAAGGCTTTTTCTCTGCACTGCCTGGTCCACCCCTCTCAGCAGCCAAGTACACACGGCAGCCCTGGACGTGGAGGTAAACAACCCACCCTCCCTGCCTGACCCAGGCCAGCCTTCCACACTGGTCAGAACTCCCCCCGAGCCAGGTAAGTATCTTCTTGCCTCCTAAAACCAGCTCCAAGTCAAACCAGCCCTCTAGCTCCAAGTCAAGCTTTTAGAGGCAAATTTCTTAGAAAGCTTTCCCAACGTGGTGACTTATTTTGTACATTCTAAGTACAGGTAACCCCCCATTTTTATTTCTGACACCACTCTTACCAGTGTTGTGTTGTGTTTTTTTTTTTTCTCTCCTTTTTAAACTCTTTTGGTGCTCTCTGTCCGCACTAGGCAAATCTGTGTACCACTCAGGAGACCCCAGAATTTCTAAATGTGAGTGGTGACAGAGTCACTGAAAGAGGGCGCTAGCGGACCTGCCCAGAGTGGCTTTAGGAGCAGCAAATGGCTGGAGGTGGATGGTTTCTGCTGAAATCCTGTTCGTCCTTCCTCCATGTCCCCTCCAGGCCACCCTTTTGGCGCCAGTCTACTGAAGCTCAGCTTTCTTCAAAGGGGGCCCAAGAAAGTATTGCCTCACTTTGCCATTGAGATTGGATAGCAGAGTTCTATCACCACTAAAATGGTGCTGCCATGTTTTTGGTGTTGTCTCTTGGTTTGAATTATTCCTAGTTCGACACATGCATCCTCTTCTTCCATCTCTGACAACCAAGCCCATGAAGTGCAGAGATGGAGAATAACCCGGCTGAGGTGCCCCACTGGTGACGGAGGCCTTCGGTGCTTCCAGGAATAGCCGGAACCAGAGCCCATCACCAACCTGCACCTGGCACTCTCTCTACTCCTGCTGCTTCCACGCTAGTAGCCGGAGGAAGGTAGAATTAGTTCAAGCTGGGGTTTCACCAATAACTTGTAGGCATGCAAAAGATCTTTGTAGCCCCTGAGAAGTGCAAGGAAATTTGGAAACCCTCTTTTTCAGTGATTTTTCCCCCCCCAAATTTGTCTCTGCTGTGAAATTCTAACTTCAGGTGAAATCTTTTGCAGAGATTAGGACCAGAGCCCTAAACACCACCAACCTCCCACCTCAGTTTCCACCGCCATGCATCCCTAGACACATCTGCTGTGGATTCTTACCACAGGAAAGGGCTGAAAAATCACCGCACCTTGTCTGACTCCATTTTCCAGTTGAGAAGACTGTGGCCCAGAGAGGGGCATAGCCTGGCAGGAAGTAACACAGCAATCAGCGGACAGACACCTCAAACACACCTGCGATGACCTTGCGGTAAACTATGGACCCACCCCAAACACCATCATCTTCATTTTTCTCTCTGGCCTAATCAAATGATGGTCCCCCCCACTGCCCCAGGCCTTGTCCAAGGGATACCTTGTTTATCTTTCAAAGAGAAAGTCACTCATTTTCTCCCCCTCCCTTTTTTTTTTTAAAAAAAAAAACACAGGCCCCAGATTCAGCCATTCTAAGTAGGAGGGGAAAATAGAACCCACGGAGGCAACAGAGGTTGTGTTCCTCCCTCCTCTGTGACTTTAGTCTGCCTTTAAAGCCCATTTTCACCACTTATTGATTTTAGTTTGCTACCGGTCTATGAATGACAACTTGAATTAAGACAACACAGGCTGAGAAGCCACAAGGCAATGCTAAATGATGTCTTCCGCCTCGTGGCGAAATGCCTCACGACCCTGAAGCCTCCTGCCCTACCCATTCTCCCGAGGAGCTCTGGGCAGGCAGACCCCCACCTGGCTGCCGGGCACCGGGCACCGGGTCCAGGGGAATCAGGACAGAGCTCTGGGATGAGGGGAGAGCCAGGGCATCACGTCACAGCTGCCAGCCCCACAGCCTCTTTACAGACAGAGAACTGGCTTGTTTGGAGCAGGGGCTGTGTGTTTTATCAACAGCAGCTCCAAGAGAACCAAAAGATTCGACCCCGCCACTGCCTCCACGGAGCAGGAAGACTAAGCTAGTTGTCCTAGCTGCCCCAGACTCACACTTACAGAGAGAAAACTCACCAAATCAGCCTTCAGTAACTCAACTCTCCTCCCTTCCAAAACTCCTCACCTAGGCCAACCTTCAGACAGAAAGGCCCTTTGACGACGACACCTTAAAAGTGGCATTGATGATCTAGCCTAAACCTTAATCTGTACTGTACGTTAAAAAAAAAAAAAAAATTTAACACACACCCTTTAACTCAGAAATACTACTTTTACAAGTGCATCTTAAGAACATAATCGGCTAAGTGAATAACATTCATAGAGGACATTTATTGCAGCACTGGTTATAATAAACAAAAGTGGACACAACACCTAAATATCTAGGGAGAGGGAATTGGTAAATAGCTTTTGGTAAATCTATTCAATTAAATACTATGCAGCCGTTGCAAATGATGATGATGACCTATAGCTATTTACATGGAGAGATGTTTTCAATATATATTGCTAAGTAAAGAGGAAAATTCAGAAATGCTATGTCTAGTCCAATTCTTGAAAAAGGAAACAAAAAAATTTTTCACGGAACTCTTCTTGGCATCGTTTGCATAGAAAAAAATGAAAATTGAGATAAGCCAAAATGTTAAGCTTTGAGGAGGTTTGAATTCCCTTCTGATTCCTGAATGTATTCATTTATAATCCGGAAAAAAAGTGATGAAGCAAGTTTCCTGTGGGTAGGTGGAGTTGTATGAGCCGAAAGACAGCCTCGAATCCTGCTCCAAGCTTTCTACTGTCACCCGAAGAGAGTTCCTGTCATGTCCGATCGGAAGCTGTCACCCCTCAAACAACAGCAACCCAACTAACACAGGGCACTTCCTCTTTTCTCATATCTTCCGACACCCAGTGGGAGACACTGCATGGGTTAGACTGACTTAGAAAGCCTATTCTCACAGGCATTTTGGAACTCAAGAGGTTAGAGTTTTTTTCTCTTGACCAAATCAGCAGAGAAAACAGAGGTTTAGAGAGGGGGGGTGAGAGAGAGAGAGAGATTGAGTCTAACCCAACAGCAGGCCGTATACCGGGAGCAGAGCTCATTTCAGTGGTTTCACTGTATCCCCAAAGCCAGAGATCCAAGACCCCGAGTGAGGGTGAGACTGAGAGAAGACCTCTCCCATCTAAGAAGCTCCGGAGACAGCATTTCGAACCCACTCTGGGGTCATGGACAAATCTGGGAATCGAACGGAAGCTATAACCCTCTCCCAGAAAAATTCGTGTAAACACAACTTTGCACACAATTCAGAGGCTTATGGGCCACCCACGGACCTTCCATGAGTGACCATGGGCCGGTAAGTCAGGGGAAGACTCTCGTCAGCGGGGACCCACCTCCAGTTTAACCCAGCACCAATTCTGAGAGATATCTGCCTGCACGCTTGCCACACCTTCACGTGCGCCACCAAGTTGCAGACTCCTTTAAGTCAGGACGCTGGCATTCCCTGGAGCGGGCCAGATGAAGGCCAAGAGGGAGCGGGAGATGATGGGGGGGGGGCGCGGTGAGCAGAGGAGTGGAGGTGGCCAAACCGCTCCGCACAGACAGCACCTTCTGTTCTGATAAGCACGGTGCCATCTTGTTACTCCACGGCTGCCTGGCGGGACTTCCTCGGAAGCATAGCATCTTCTGTGTTTTGCAAGGCTGTTAAAGAGGGCAATTAAAGGGTACCACAAGTCAGACCTCACACAGGCACGATCCTTCCAGGTCGGAGGCCCTGCCTTTCTGATCCTTTCTGGTGCAGAAGTGGGGCCAGCAACAAAAGGTGTTAATAGCCTGATGAGGAGCTCGTGCTGATAGATGACCCATTATGGTGATCACTCTTGTGCGAATGGCAAATAGGTTTGATCAATTAGATTTTAATGTAAAGTGGGGCCTGGGGGAGATAAACAGCAACCGGGAGAGGGAAGACCCTTTGTTACTAATGTGTCTGCAAAAAGCACTTAATTGAGGTCATAATAATATTAGCAGTTCTCATCATCAATAATTCAGCCTTATTTATTACTAGCCGATAAAGTCCTGTCAGGTGGGGAACGTAGGGGGCTTTTGTTAAAGACCAGGATACATGGGGTTTCCTCTCTCTCTCTCTCTCTCTCTCTCTCACCAGCTGCAGCTGCTGGACCCCAGAACATCTAATTCTCAAAATGCTTTCTAGCTATACTCCCTATATGTAGAAAAGAGGGACGGAAAAATACTAGTTTTCCATGAGGTATAATTTTACCCTCTCCTGTATTTCCTCACTCAAAAAAAATTTTTTTTTTAACCCTTGTCTCTGAAACAGTCACTAATTTTGCTTCAGAAAAGTCGGGAGAAAATTTCTGTTCTCGCACAATTTGGGATCCTAAAGAACGACGTAGATTCTGCCTTTTCATACACTTTTTAGTCACCTGGGGTTTGTTAACTTTTAAAGCGAAAGAGAGAAAGCGAGTGAGAGCGTGTGCTAAATGAATGTATAATTGTACATTCAAAGATGCTAGCGCCAGTGGTAAAATTTTAAATGTATTAGTCTCATAAAACTGCCTCATTACTCTCCGTGTCTTAGAGGACATACTTGCCCATAATGAGGCAAACGCAGGAAATGGCACAGGGCTGAGAGCAAGGGGAAGGAGGAGATACTTGAGCTGGCTGCCATTTCAGTTTTCAGAAAGGGGGAGGAAAAACACTTAATAAAGATAATTGGGTTGGTAGTGCCCGTTCCCATCTGGAATCTCAACGCAGACAGACCCCAGGGCAGACGATCGGTCATTAACCAGGAAAATAACCTATTTGGAAGGGATCCGTTTGTTTTATAAATGACGCTCCACTTGAGAACAGCTTAACCGCAATAATAATAAAAGTTCCTCGAAAACCCAGCCAGGGGACGGTGCTGAAATATCGATCCGGCTTCTGCTGATAATGGCTGGACTGGGCTTCCGCTCAGCTTGCAGGAAACAGCTTTTGAAGTTTTGCTTTGCTTTCTTTCTTTCTTTTTTTTTTTTTTTTAAGTCTAAATAGAATTTAAACTGCCTTTCGGTGATCAGCGGCTATTAGTGGCCTTGGTTAGGATATAGTGAGTCGTGGGGTCAGAAGAGGTGGGCCAGGCTGAGGATGGAAGGGGGGAGACGAGGGCCCCAAGTGGAGGGGAAGGGAGGTCAGCTCCGAGCTCAGTAAGTGGAAACGGATTCTGCAGTGGGGCCGTCCTAGCCTGGGAGGCAGCCCGGGGCCAAGGACTTGGAAGGATGAATTGCCCCCCAGCCCCAGCCTGGCTATTATGCTCCCCCAACACACATGCGCACGCGCACGCGCACAGACACACAGAGGCAAGGCAGGAGCGGTCAGAAAATTCATTCATTGAGGCCAAACCGGAATTGTATAGATCAAGGCAGAGAGGAGAATCCCAGCACCTGATCCACTGCCCTGATGACGCAGACAAGGGGGGGCTATTACTATAATTAGAAATAAGGTTTCAGTGGCAAATCTCTGATGCACCTATTTCCAAGGAAGGTTACTTAGCTGCTTAGGAGGGCGTGTGAAAGTGAGGTCTTCTGAGACAAAGGAAAACGGAGAGGTGGGGATGGAACCTACATGCAAGCTGCCTTTCAAGGAAAAGGAGGAATCTGGGCTCTGAAGGATCCAAGTCTACACCAGTGGTTCTCCAGTGGGGTGATTTTGCTGCCCGCCCCCCGACCTCGACACGTGGCAATGTCGGAACGTTTAGAGCCGTCACAATAGGGGGAGAGGCGTTGCTGACATCTGTGGCGTACAGGCCAGGGAGGATGCTGAGCATCCCAGAGTATACAGGACAGTCCCACCCTTTACCCCCACCTACCCACGCAACAGAATCATCTGCCCCTATGTCAATAGTGCCAAGTCTGAGAAGCACCCACCCCCATCTACCCGGATCTCACTCACTGACAAAAAAAACCCCACTCTCCAGTTCACTCTGGACCCCAAAACAGCCTCTGCCCTCACTCCCCACTACCCCTCTTCCCTGTCAGTTTCACTGGTTAATTAACATGTTCCAGGAACCAAACGTCTTCTTTTAGAGTTTCTCAGGAGCCAGGTTCCAAACATCACTTCCTTAAGGTATTGGTTTCAGCCTGGCAGCCGAAATTGAAAAGAGGATGAAGGTTCATCCATGACACACGGGACCCACAGGCCCACCACCTCAGGATGTGGTGTCCTCCATGGCTCCACAAGGAAGGTCACATCTTTTTTTTTTTTTGGCCACGCCATGCGGCAGGCGGGATCTTAGTTCCCCGACCAGGGATTGAACCCATACCCCATGCAGTGCAAGCGTGGAGTCTTAACCACTGGACCGCCACAAGGTCACATCTTGATGACACCATCTGTAAAATGGGTATAATCATTGTGCTGCCTCCTAGGGTAGTGAGGAGGAAATGAGAAAACATGAAGCCCAGCACCAGGCATGTATTAGGTGCTCAAAAAGGAATGGAGGAGAGAGGAAGGAAGGGAGAGATGGAAGGGGAGGGAAGGGGGAGGGGAGGGAGAGGAGGGAGAGAGAGAAAGTATTGCCTTCCAACTGGTGTCAGGCACTGTGCTGGCAAAAATCACTGTCACCCCAAATGGCCGGGGGTGTCCATTACCCACCAAGGGACTGCTGCGATTTTTCAATCATAAAGAATAAGCTAATGCACAAAACTCTTTGGAATTATCGTCCCCATCATGTGCAGAGCTGAAGTGTGTGTCTAAGCAAAGCCCCATTCACCTTTCTCCTCTTTTCTCTACCTTGATTCTAGAAAGAGAAGGGGGAGGGCAGGGCATGGCCTTACCAAATTTCTCCCTGCATGCTCGACAGTTTCCTCCTGACAGCGTTTGACTGTGCTTATTATTTCCAGCAAAGCCCTTATCATTTTCAATGTGAATTTCAAATCACACTGATCCAGCCCTTCTTAGCTAAAGTCAGCTTTATCAACCACAAGAGATGTGGGATTTGAGAGAGATCTGAGTAAATTCACATTGTTTGGATAAACTCATTCAGGGAGCTCAACAAATCAAAGCCGAAATGGATATGTATTCCGAAGAGACTGAGAACTGCTGGGGAAAAAAAAAAAAAGGAAAGAAAAGTTACCATTAACATTTTTATTTCTTAAAAAAAAACAAACCATAGTGGTCCCTTTTCAATGAGTGTGTTCACAACCTCTTTTTGAACCATTACCAGGGCTCCGTAGGACACCAGGTGAAGTGATAGGAGCTGTGAGGCTTAGTGACAAGAGAAGCAAGTAGCTGGAGAAAATCACATCACCCACCCGCAACTGCCAGCCGCCCAGCTTTGGTCAGTGAGACCACTATCAAATATGGTAATGGGTGAATTTATGCATTATCCCATAATTTAAGGAACTGTGTGTATCATGTATATTTAAAACTAGTTCTCTGTAGTTTTAATTATCTCAGTCTGCAGGGGCAAAAAATAAAAGCAGGCAGCTCCCTTGCCTAATACCAAAATGAAAGCATTTGCCTGCTGACAGCTAAGATGTTTGTCCTAGCTGGTTGAGATTTCCTATAAAATTTGCATTGGAAAGGCAGCTTTAAGTATACTTAAAATAAAAAAGGGGCATTTGCATCTAATTTGCTACACTTGCAGTATTAGAGTTTTATCTGAATAAAGACACGTCGACTGGATTTATATAGTTAAGCTGATAGCTGGGAAAGTCAACACCGAAAACATCAGCTAAATTCAACAGAGTTGGAGAGCAGCTAAGAGTATTTACAAGTTTGGTGGTTTTTTTTTCTCCCCCATCCACTGACGACTTTAAAACTGTAGCAAATTATCTTCGTTTTACACCAGTCTGGCAATTACAAGGTTTTAATGAAAGGCATCTTTATAGATGCACGCCTTCCCTCTCCCCCCACCAACACACCCAAGCGTACTTATTAAATGGAGTGGTTCTAAAATGTGGTGTCATATGAATCTCGGTGGCTTGGGACTCAGGCATGTTCGAATCCTGGCTCGGCCACTTACTGGCTGTGTGACTTTGGGCCAGTACCTCTTTAGCCTTAGCTTATTCATCTGTAAAATGGGGATAGCTGTTATTCAGGGTCACTACAGTTGGACAGTCTGCAGACTGCGCAAAGATGCCCAACCATTCCAGCCTCCATTCACTCGGCAGGCAACCAGGGATGTAGCTGGACCACATCCTCCCAGGAAGGAGCGTCTTTTTCTAACTCAGGTGCTAAATGGCCAGCAGCCCTAGCTAACTAACTTCCCAGGGAGGTTATAAGCTTTACAATGAAATGCCACACCACTAATGTATTTCCTATTTAGAAGGAAGAGTTTCAGCATTGTCTCCACCCACTTTGAAGACTCCATTGTCAAGACCTGTCCCAAGAGGAACCAGGTTCTGGCATGATGGGTCCCAGATGATTGATTCTCCCTGGCTCCCCAGACTAGCCGCATGACCCCAGCATGGCAGGAGGCAGGGGTGCCTGTTAGATTTGCTGCCTTTTGCTCAACAACATCTCCTCAGCTGGCTGGGGTGCAGTAAATCCCAGGCTCTCACACAGCCTCAGGCAGCTGGGAACAGATTCCGTACAGTCTGGGAGGCCCCTTCGGGGACCACCTTTCTTTCCCTTCTCCCAGCTTTGAAGGAAGTGCACACTCAAGAAGAGGACACGACGCCCCCCTCTGTTGGCTTTCCTGCCTCACCATTCCCTGTGATACTCACCCTGTCACTGCCCCCCGAGCTCCGGGGACCCCCAACTGCCTCTCCAAGGACCTGGATAGAGAGGCATTTCCACGAGGAAGCCCCATGCTTACAGCCACGTCATGCGAACCCCACCCCATGACTCCCGTCTCCTCTTTTGCATCAGACCAATCCTGGCTTCAAATCAGGACTCTCCACTTACCACCTGGTTGCACTGGGGCAAGTCACATTCCCGCCCTGAGCCTCAGTTTCCTCATCTGTAAAAGGGGAGTAGAAAGAATACTCACTTCTCAGGGTGGTTGTGGTAAAAAGTAGCTGGTGGCAAAGGACAGAGAAGAGGACAAGGTCACTCTGCTGCAAGCCCCAGCTACGCAGAACAGGCGCCTGCTGCCCAGCCCCAGACCAGTGGCCAAAAGTCCTGGCCACAGCCCACTGAGCTTGGAGCACCTCCGTCCATTTCAGGGGCAGGTCATAGAGCCACTGCCTGATGTAGATGTCCGTGTGGATGGGAAGCAAAGGGCCTCCCACCTGCCCACGCTTGCCAAAGCCTGCCATCTGGGGGCACCGGCACGCTGCCTGCAGGTTGTAATGTTTCAACAGGAAAAATGCTAAAAGACTTTCCCATTTCACTGAGCAGGACGTCCAGGTCAAGAACGCAGTGCCCTACTAGAGAATGGACTTGAGGATATGGGGAGGGGGAAGGGTAAGCTGGGACAAAGTGAGAGAGTGGCATGGACATGTATACACTACCAAACGTAGTGTGGATAGCTAGTGGGAAGCAGCCGCGTGGCACAGGGAGATCAGCTCAGTGGTTGGTGACCACCTAGAGGGGTGGGATAGGGAGGGTGGGAGGGAGAGAGAGACGCAAGAGGGAGGAGATATGGGGACATATGTATATGTATAACTGATTCACTTTGTTATAAAGCAGAAACGAACACATCATTGTAAAGCAATTGTACTGCAATAAAGATGTTAAAAACAAAATTATTGAAGCTACAAAAAAAAAAAAAACAAGAACGCAGTGCCCCCCAGCTGGCAGCTTCATCACAGTGCGTACGAAGATGTCACCAGACCAAGGATTCTGCTATTTAAAAACTGTAAGCGGTGTGTTCCCATTACCACATCCTTCCCTCCAATAAGCCCAGGATCCCGTTATCCCCGAGCAAGAGAATTCCATCTGAGAACAGAGCACGGAGCGTCTCCCACGTGATGTGCTTTGGGAAGCAAAGCTAACAGAACAAGATTGGGTGCCCGTGTTTGCATGGAAGGTGATCTCAGGAGGCACTGTGAGGGATGAGGAAGTGAGGAGAAGAAGGGAGGAAAGTCTATAAAAAGTGTGTTAATGGGCTTGTTACCAGCGTGGGCATCTTGGGCTCAACCTTGCTGGGCACCCTCTGAGAGACAATGTAGAAGATACCATAAGATGGTCCCACTGCGGGCCCAGAAGCTGGGCTATTTACCCACCAACTCCCATGTCTCACTGGTTGAGGGTTTTCCTTGGGGCTTCAACTCTCGCCCCTTACAGGCCAGGAGACACTCAGCCACTGGCAAGCATGGAAACTGACTAGAGGTGACTTCCCAGTGTCTGCACTCCAGTTATCTGAGGTAGCTGCTATTCTTAGCTCCACTTTGCAGATGGGGAAACTGAGATCCAGATAGACTCACAGTCACACAGAGAGAAAATAGTAAAGCCGGGACTAGAGCCCAGTCACCTCTGACTCCGGAGCCCATGCTCTGACCCACCAGGCTACTCTGCCCACCCCGTGTTAAGTCTCCAAACGGTGTACTGAAACCTGATGTAAAATACAAGTAGGTGCTGATGGCAGTCAAAAATAGACAAAGTATATCAAAGTAAAATAACGCCTGTTCGCTACTGTGAAACAAATGCTTGGCGCACGGCAAAAGCTCAAGAGGAGTTCGTTTCTGTGCTTCCAACTCCTTGAACCTTATTTCTAACTGACATGCAAACAACTTCCCTTTGGAGGAAAAAGCAGCAGCTCAGAGGACCAAGAGGCTGGCACGCTCTTTCTCAGCAACCAAGACAGATGCAGACAAGATGAAGGCACCCCAGATACTGGTGCTACCCCGGTTCACCAGGACTGGAACGCAGGAGTTCAGATCCAAGGCCAGGAGGAGGGTAGAGGGGGTCCTGGGACCCACGGACCAGACTAGGCTGGGGAGCGGGGCGGGGAGAGGACAGAAGATGAACGTAGGACACTCAGAGGACAGGAGGCCCACCGTGGGAGCATTCCCTGGGTGACTCTGGAAGCCTAGTGATGGAGCTACTTCTCTTTAAAAGGAAACGGATGACTTAAATAAATTAGACACAGCTGAGTGGAAATTAGTGAATAGGATGACAGGTCTGAAGGAATTACTCAGACTGCAGCACAGTGAGAAATCCAAGTGGAAGTTTTGGAAGAGAGGTTTAAAAAATAGGGAAAATAAAGGGAAAAGTTCTAGCATACATCTACTGTGAGTTCCAGAAAGAGGGGATACGAAATTAGAGGGGAGGCAGTATTCAAACAAAAATGGTTAAGAATTTTTCAGAATAGGTAGAAGTCACCAATCCTCAGGTTTACTCTGTTCGGGCTGCCTGACAAAATACCATAGACGAGGTGGCTTATAAACAAACAATTATTGCTCACAGTTCTGGCGGCTGGGAAGTCCAAGATCGAGTTGCTGACAGATTTTAAGTGTCTGGTAAGAGCTTGCTTCCTGGTTCATAGATGGTTGTTTTCTCGCTGTGTCCTCACGTGTTGGAAGCAGTGAGTGATCTCTCTGGGGCCTCTTTTGCAGGGGTACTAATCCCATTCATGAAGGCAGAGCCCCCCTAAAGGCCCCACCTCCAAATACCGTCACATTGGGCATTAGCTTTCAACATGTGGATTTGCAGGGACACAAGTAGTCTATAACCCCTCAGATTCAGGAATCCTAAGCAGAATAAATAAATAAGCATCCGTGCCTAGACATATCTTAGTGAAAGAACACTGAAGACAAAAAGAAGCATCTTGAACTCAAATAAATATTACCTACTAAGGGACAGCAGTTAAAATAATAACGGACTTCTCAATAAAAACATAGTTATGACACCTAGTGAGCGTTCAATAAATGGAAGCTATCATTATTAGTGCTCATAACGGTAATAACAGTACCAGAAATATTCAAATCTGAGCTCTGCCACTGTCTTGTGTAACCTGCAGTAAATCATTTAACCTCTAAGAACCTTGTTTTCCTTGTCTTAAAAATAGGGTTTTGATAAAGATGAAATGAGATGATATAAGTAAACTATTTGGCACAGTATCTGGCTCTTATTTGACGTAAAATTAATGTTGGCAACAAAGTCACGCCACTGTCGGGTCAGTACAGGAGTGATGAGGGTCAAGTTCATCTCAGATTATTCCAGAATCTCATTTGAAAGCTCAGTTCAGCTCTCTAGCAATAGAAAATATTTCTCTGAAAAATTCCAGCCAAGGGCTGACGTATACAGAAGTTCCAAGAAAGAACGTTTAATGGAAACCCATTCCAAAGACTGGTTCCAGGCCACCTCCATTTCTGGAGACAACACTCTCTACACCTAGCATGCCCATGTTTCTGGTCACTTCCTTGCCGTTACATTCTGCTTGTCCCTTTTCAGGCTGACACATTGTGATCACAGTGGGACCTCACAGAGATTTTGTGAAGTTAGCACAGCAGGTTAAAAAGCAGAGACTCACAAAGGTGAATGACTTGCCCTGACATATAGCCCACATAAATGGCGGGCAGAGCCTGATGCCAGGCCTTCTGGCTCACCCTGCTGTCTCCCATCTAGGCCCCAGCCATGGACTCCAAAGCTCTTTCCCCAGATCTCGGAATAAAGATCTCAACTCAAATGTCCCCTCCTCTGAGAAGTCTTCCCTAACAAACACCTCTCATTTAATTCACCACCGATGCACCCCTTTCACTTGCAGAGTAGCACTCTCCATCATTCCTAGTTACATGCTATGTGTTGCCTATTTGTTTAATGCCTTTACTCGCCAGAGCATCACCCAGTGCTACCAGAGTGCAGGCATGTGGTATCTATTCAACAAATGTTTGTGCAGTGACTAAATTTGAGTGAACTCATGAAGTTGAGTGAATTCATTTATACTATTATCTAATTATGTAAACATCTATATCAGCACTTAACAGGGCTCAAAAACTAAATACAATATTTCTTCTTACAACCCTTCCCCACCCCACACTGAGCAATGCCCACTAGACCAAAAGCGCTGAATGAATAAAGGGAATAGTTCATGAGCAGGACCAGGCATCTCTCTCACCTGCTGCCCTTTCTCATTCTAAGCCAATCCTGAAACAGAAGAACCAAGACAAGTGAGAATTAGGATAGGGACTTCCCTGGTGGCGCAGTGGTTAAGACTCCACACTCTCAATGCAGGGGGCCCGGGTTCGATCCCTGGTTGGGCAACTACATCCGCATGCGTGCCGCAACGAAGAGTCCGCATACCGCAACAAAGATCCCTCCTACAGCAACTGACTCGGTGCTGCCAAAATAAATGAATAATTTTTTTAAAAAAATAAATGTATTTATTTATTTTTGGCTGTGTTGGGTCTTCGTTTCTGTGCGAGATCCGCATGCGTGCCGCAACGAAGAGTCCGCATACCACAACTAAGATGTCCGCATGCCGCAACAAAGATCCCTCCTACAGCAACTGACTCGGTGCTGCCAAAATAAATGAATAATTTTTTTAAAAAAATAAATTTATTTATTTATTTTTGGCTGTGTTGGGTCTTCGTTTCTGTGCGAGGGCTTTCTCCAGTTGCGGCGAGCGGGGGCCACTCTTCATCGCGGTGCGCGGGCCTCTCACTATCACGGCCTCTCTTGTCGCGGGGCACAGGCTCCAGACGCGCAGGCTCAGTAGTTGTGGCTCACGGGCCCAGTTGCTCCGCCGCATGTGGGATCCTCCCAGACCAGGGCTCGAACCCGTGTCCCCTGCATCGGCAGGCAGATTCTCAACCACTGAGCCACCAGGGAAGCCCTAAATAAATATTTTTAAAAAATAAAAAGCATTAGAATAAATCCATCCCTAGAAGCCATCTCTCACCTCCATGTAATCATTCAATTAAGTGAATAAAATGAACATGAGTGCATCCGATCAGATGATCATCGTTTATAAAGCGTCCTCCTGCTTATCTACCTTTGTCTTCTAGCTCTAGGACTTTGCCGAGTCCCATCCCATATCTGGATGGTACAGAGGAGGTGATGGCATGGAGGAGAGAGAGGAAGGAGGTGGAAATATATTGAAACCAAAAAAAAAAGAGAGAGAGAGGGAGAGAATGAAACAGTGTAAGGTTGGTCACACATTTGTCCTTAAGTCAAAGCCGAATCCCAGTGTTTGTGTGAGGTGGAATTATCTCATTCTTTTAGCCTGGGAGTCTCTGTGATCCACCAGTCAAGTATGTGATTGGATTTCAGCTCAACAAAACCTTAAATTACACACCTATTGTGCCTGAGCTAAGCCTAGTTTCACAGCAGTGGAGAAGGCTTCTCCCGGCCTCCTTGGCAGCGTTCGATCCAGGGCTGTTCTCATCCGCTGGTTGATGAATGAGTAATAAGATTAGAATTTCATCTCAAGCAACATGGTAATTGCCATGTTGGGTGTGAGGACAAAGGCTGGGGAGATGGATAGGGGCCGCGTAGTGAAGATGGGCCTGTTCCCCCAAACATGCCCACTGACACAGAGGGACAGGCCAAGGGCAGGGCCAAGTCCTGGGAAGAGGCCAGCTACATTTGCTAGGGGTCTACCAGGGTCAATGACTGTGCTGGCCACCTGCACAGGTGTATCTGTCTCATCCAGTGCTCAAAACTGCTCTCTGAAGAGTGGGAGGAGACATCTTTTGGATTTTTCCTGTACCTATTCCCTACTTTTGGATACAGGACCTCCTCTTTCCATGGGGAACCAAACCTTTCCCACTTTCAGAGAAGGGTTCTGAGGGAACTAACTCCTGGCTCCCAGAGTGGTAATGTGACCACGCCAGACCAATCAGAGACACCAGTGTTCATTGTAGAACCTGTTGCCAGTACCCCCAGGAAACAGGCATGATCCTTCCATGGGGCCAGTAAAAGGGCCAGAACATGATGCACTGGGAGAAGGAGGAAATGCAGCCACCTGGGGACATGAAGCTGGGCGGCGGAATTTAGAAATGGGGGCCATGTTTTCTCTTTCTACTAATACCTCTACTTCTAAGACTAAAGCCAGAGCTACCTGTTGGACTTTTCAGCAGGAAAAAGCCAGTAAATGCCCATTTTGGCTCAAGATAGCTCAACTTGATTTTTCTGTCCAAGTGAATTCTCACACGTTTTACAAATGAGGAATCACGGCTCATAGAAGTCAGGCCACCTACCCAAGGTCACACAGCTAATAAGTGGCAGAGCTAGAATTTGAGCCCAAGCCTATTTATTCTAAACCCTGTGTGCCTTCCTGTATCCTGGTCATTCCCACCAGATGGTGAAGTGCCTGCTTTGTGGAAGGGCCCAAAGACTCTGATACCATGAGGGAGGAAAAAAAACTAGCAGCCTGGGAGACACAGGGCTCATTTTGGGGTGAAGAAAGTCCCTTTCTGCCAAAACCTCTGTCTGGCCATTGTTCACTTTCCCAATCTGAGGCCAGAGTGGACTGAGGTTTGGAGCAATGAAAATAACAAGGGCTTGGAGACAGACCTACATTCCATTCGAATTCTGACTCACCCATTTATTCTGGCTGTGCGAACTTGGACAAGTAACTTATCCTCTCTGAACATGAATTCTCTCGTCTATAATTTGGAAATAAGTATACTTGGGATGCTTATGAAGATTAATCCGATAAAACAGATGTGCCTACCATGCCTTTTGTCTTCAAGGAACAGAAGAAATCTCATTTCCTGTGACTTCAGCAAAGAATATATTTTTCTTGAATAACAAGACCTCAGGAGTAGGCACTTCCAGGGTTAGCTCAATGGCTCTGCAATCCACTTGGTTTTCTTTCACTATTGTAGTCACAAGGGGGCTGCAGGAGCCCTAAAGGCAGAATCTTCAGTACAGAGGACTTCCATTCCCACACCTCGCCTTTTTTTTTAAGAGAGCACCCAGCACACTTCTCCTTACATCTCACTGGCCAGAACTGGATCATATGGCCACCCCCAGCTGCAAAGGATGCTGGGAAGACACGTATGTGGGAAAGGGGAATGAGGTGCCTATCTCGCTTTATCCTCTGGTCCTCTATTAACAGGAATGAGGAGGAAGGGAGGATTGTCTCCTTCAGGGAGATAATCAACAGCAGTCACCACATTATATAAAGCACTCTGGGCAGAATCTGGCACATATAAAATACTCTAATAAAAACAGTCTAGAACTGTTATGATTATTACACTAAGTGTTCTGCCACAGAAAGTAGCCTTTTCAGCAGCCTTCTCCTCCTCAGTGCCAAGCTTCAGGAAGCACAGCATCTACAGGCTTTCTGCTCTGCTTCCCATCTTGTACCCACGTAGCCATACCAGCTAGCTAGTCTGAATAGCTAGCTAGTTCATGCTGGGCGGAGGCTCAGCCGTCGAGGGGCTGTCCTCTCCCTTGTGATGGAATGCAAGGATCGTAGCAGTCTCTGCAGAGAGAGATCTGAAGAAGATAACAGAGACCACATCTGAAACTGAACGTTCCCACAGAAGGGAGATTTGGGAAGTCAGGTGCAAAGGGGAACAGCTTGGTGGCTGCTGAAGCCTCTCTGGAGACGTTGTCCTTTGGGGTTGTTGTGAGCTGCGATTCACAGCCCGCTGCTTCCGCAATGCAAGCCCTGGTCCCTTCCCACCCATTCCTTACCAGCCTCATTGCCTTGTTTACAAAAAAGACTAACAGCTACATCTTCCCCCATCCAAGAAAAAGACTGAGGACAAGACACTAAGGGGAATATTTCTCTCCTGGAATATGCAGGACAGAGACCCATCTCTCAGTCCCTCCATGCTCACCAGGTCCCCAGTGACTGGGACTTTGATTCATTAATTCAGTCATATATTCAACACACAGTTTTGAGTGCCTTCTAGTTATCAGCTTCATTCCAGGTGCTGGGGCTACAAGCCAGTAGTAAACCTCACATGCTGCTTGCCTCACCTTTGATGGGACATGTCCCCAAACCTCCTCGGCATGTACCCTGGGATACCCCTAACACCCGAATTTCCGCCTCTCAATTCATGCTTGGGTCCTCCTAATCACAAGCATACCTAACATATCCCCCGCCCTCCACATCCTCGAGGATGATTCTAATCAAAAAGATGGACAGTAGCACGTGCTGGCGCGGAGGTGAAGAAATTGGAAGCCTCAGACGTTGCTGGTGGGAATGTAAGATGGTGCCGTCGCTGTGGAAGCAGTCTGGAAATGACTCAGAGGGTTGAGCATAGAGTTATCCTATGACCCAGAAATTTCACTCTGAAGAGAATTCACCGGAGAGAATTGCAAACACATGTCACAAGAAACTTTTACACAAATGCTATTAGCAGCATTAGTCATCAGGACAAAAAAGTGGGAACAATTGAAATGTCCAGAGACATTTATTCAGTCGTAGAAAGGCATGAAGTCTGGATACACGTTACAACATGGATGAACCTTGAAAACGTTGTGCTGAGGAAAAGGAGCCAGACACAGAAGGCCTCATACTGTCGGATTCTACTTATACGAAATGCCAAGATTAGACAAATTGAGCAAGACAGGAAGTAGATTCGTGGTCGGCAGAGGCTGAGACGAGGAGAGAATGGAAAGTGACTGCTAATGGGCATATGGGATTTCTTTTGGGGGTGATGAAAATTGTTTGGGGGATGATGGAATTGATGGAATTAGACAGTAGTGATAGTTGCACAACATTGTAAAAAAAACCAAAACAAAACACTGAGTTGTATACTTTAAAAGGGTGAATTTTATGATATGTGAATCATCTCAAAAAACAACAACAACAAAAAAAACCCCAAACCCAACCCCAGCCATGACTGTCGTAGAAAACAAACATTTAGCTGGAGAATCAGCAGCTGCTCCATTTGCTTTCAGTCTTGGCTGGCATCAGCCCAGACGACGAGTCCTGCTGGAGAGGTCTGGTCCTCCACGCTGAGGCCCTCAGCCTCCTGCAGACCCCGCCGCCAAGGGCTTGCTGCTGGCAGCCAATGCCTTTCCCTTCGCCCTCCTCTGCCCTGAGTTCACTGCCTGATGAGGCAGCCATGGTGGACCCCGGGCATGTCCTTGGGAAGGACGTGAGGTGGAGGCCTCGGCGGCCTCCTGTCACCGACCAGTTTGGCCTGACTGTGTCATCCCAGGAAGGAGAGGAGGAGCACGGAACAGCCACCAGTGCCTCTGGAGGTGACTCTTGTCACAACCCTTGCCCCCATCAGAACCGGCACTCCCGCATGGGAGAGTCACCAGGGCTTTAACATCAGTTCTTTTTCTTTTTTAAAAATTATTTGAGGGAATCACACTGTAGTTAAAGAAGTGACCAGGTGGAATATTCTTTCATGCACAAAAGCTGGGGTAGAAATGCCAGGGAGTCCTCAGCCTGGTCAATTTTTTAGGAAGCCAGTTAACAAGATCCATCTTCCTTAGAAGTCGCTCATGCTTTTAAGTAGCATTTTCTTCTTCCCATTAGATGCATTATCTTCATTTTTTATTCTCTAGCTGTCATGGGAGCTAGGGGAAAAAAAAAAAAAAGGCTCAGTTCCTACATTCCCAAGGTTAAGGATTCTTTGCTCCCCACAGAATTCTGCTCATTTCCCTCTCAAAGACTCCAGTGCCCCTCACCATGCAACCCTGAGTCTTGTGTGAGGATCTCCCTACCCCATGGAAGGATATGAAAACCCGGTGTTATGGGGAAGGTTGGGTTGGGAGGATAATTCTAATGACCTCCCACTTTCCTTGGGTACCACAGAATGGCAGAGTCTAATGAGGTTGAGGCTTAACACAGCTGGCTGCCATGTTGGCAAGGGATATTTCTGAACCTGGAAAATGATAATGTCAAGGTGGACCAACAGGGATCCCTGGGGGCCCCAAGCTCAAGGCTGCTGTTCTCAAATGAGGATCAGCTAAATGGGAAAAAAGGATGCACAGAGGTGGAAAGGTCTCCAGCCCCACATCGGGAAGGAGAGTTGCCCTTGACTCTGCCATTCTCCCCGTGGTCACCACTCAGCATCCAGTAGAGAGATGTTTAACCTGGATCAGCAGCTTCTGGCATCTCCAACACCCAGGGGACATGGTCAGGCTGGAGGGTGGGGTAGCTCAGAGCCCTCACTCAGTCCATTAGTTCCTGAGACGTTTCATCCTTAGAATTACGTCTCTGTTTCCAGGGACCTCATGGATAAGACAGGCACTTTTTATACCAGCTTTACTCTCCTCTCAGGGCAGGTGTGAAGTCCAAGAAAGATCACAAATGAGATCCACGTTAATGTTCCAGAATGCCACAAAAATCTAAATCTGGAAAATCAAGAAGGAAAAACGCATTTGTCAAAAAGAGTTTTTCAAAGGTGTGAGAAAACCCTTGATGTTATCTCAGTCCCTTCTGTGAGTTTGTGTGTCCCCTGGATTTACTGTATTTTCTGGATGTTCCAGAACAAGCTTCCAGAGGAGAAAGCCTATAAATGCCCAGACATCGAGCTGAGTTATTATGAATTTTACAACTCATTCTCCCCTCAAACATTTATTAAACATCTACACATGCCAGGCCCTGAGCCAGACGCTGAGCTATGGATGTGAAGCACACACAGTCAGTCCCTGGCCCCTTTCAGCAGGACAAATAGACAGACATAAAAAAGAACAGTTACACAACAGCGGCGGAGGCTCTCCAATGGCGTTCAGGGTTTCTTGAGGACACGACTATGCGTTGGGAGATGTGAGTGAGGAAAAGCTTCAGAGAGAAGCATGAGCCCATTGCTGTCAAAAGAGACTAAACTTTGGGGTCATATAAACCTGAGTTTCAATAGCAACTTCCAGGACTGGGGTTGACCTGGGGCAAATGACTTAAACTCTCCCAGCCTGGATTTCTCCACCTGTAATGGAGAGAAGAGAACAGTATCTACCTCACAAGGCTTTTGGAAGAATGAAATAAGCAATGCATGCAGAGTGTTTAAGATGGTGCCTGACACATGGTCAGTGTTCAGTAAATGGAATGATTGCTACGGTGACTCCTGAAAAATGACTAAACGTTCACCATGGGGTTGTAGACATGGGGGGATGGGTGGGTAAGGGAGTCGTGTGTGGTCTAGAAAGACCCAGAAGCCTGGTGCCCTTGGAGAATTGTGAATTGGTGAAGGGGTCCTGCCTCCTGGACCCCACCTCACCACTGCCCACCACGCTTCTGTTTCTTCATTCCTCACCCCCCAAAGTCCATGGCACGTCGCCCACCATATGGACTTCCACCTAAGAAAACTTTGTCCCGGCCCTGGAGTTAGTTGCCCCACTTGAAGGAAAGCCCCTCTGGGCAGGGACAGTCTCCTTGAACCCATTTGCCCTGTCTTCCCAGAAAACTGGGCCATGCATCTCATGGAACAACCAGATTTAAGTCCAAAGTGGTTCTGCTCCAGCTAAATTGGTGCACGTACCCATTAAGTCCCCACCTCACAGCCTCTCCTTCCTGTCTGTTCAGGGAGCAGGTGGCCTGGAAGTCATGTAATGTGATCGAACAAGTGATGTCCAAAGAATGTGACCGGATCAGTAAGGGGGAGCCTCGGGGGCAGCGGGGGGCAGGGCGTCCCTCCTGCACTGAGAAAATGCCCCTTCCTCACGGTCTTCATGAATAAGAGACTGTTTAGCTGGTGAATAACTTCCCTGAAGAAATTCTTCTGTGGCATGTCACCATCACCAGCCGGTGTTTCTTGGCCTCTGAAGCAAGATAATAACCATGTGGAAATGGCTTCCACCATCTTGTAGGAACAGGGCGCGACTTGTTACCTCCACACGCCCACATGGCCTCCACCCCTGCTGCTCTCCATCCCTTCCCCAAGCATCTGGGGGGCAGCTCACTCCCGGGGCAGTTTCTTTAGCTTTACATCAGACAGAGAGGTTGGTGGCATGTGCCAGCCCCAAGACAAATGGTCACCAGCTGCCCACCAGCTCCCCCAAATACCACACCCCTCCTCCTCCTGCACAAACCCCTCCCACTCTCAGTTCCACCCCAGTGTATTTGGACACATTTGAAAAATCTACTTAATAAATTACCACCTCTACATGACCTGACAACAGCCACAGATAATCCAGGGCTATTAGAAGCCTCATTTATAACCCATCTAATTCCAGGTTGTGCAACTCCCAGCAAGTTAGGAAAGGTGTCAACCTTCCCTCGGTGAATGGCACAGCTTGTATTCACAAATTATATGTAATTGATCCAAAGATGTTACAGACATTTAAAAAACATGTCCCCTCCCTCCCAACGTCTCCCTCTGGGAATTTACCTGTAAGAAAACTGCAGTGAACCATGGGCAAAATAAATTAGCACAGGTCTGTTCTTTGCAGCGTTGTTTATAAAAACAAAAACTTTAGAAACAACCTACCTGCACAGCAATAGGGGATTAGCTAAACAAACCTTGGAACGTGCCGACAATGGGATACTCAGCAGCTACACAAAATAATATTGCAAAAGACAACACAGTGATCCGGGGAAGATATTAATTATCTGTTGTTAAATGAGGGAGCAAAAGCAGGTTACAGAGCAATAGCTACAGTTAATTCCATTAAAATATTTTATATTCGTGCATTTACTTGAATAGTGTTTGAGAGATGGGTGTGCTTTGCAGGCAGACAGACAGGTTTGGGGTTTGAATCTTACAAGCTATGCCACCTCGGGCAAGTTAAATAACTTTTCTCTAAGCCTCAGCTCCTTCATCTGTAAAATGCAGAAAATTCCTACTTCACAGAGCTGTTGCGACGATCAAATAAGATTACCTATGTAAAGTGTTCAGCTCCAGATCTGATACAAAATAAATGTTCCGTAATTGGTGATTCTTGCTATCATTATTGTTATGTAAAAAAGGTTAATGCTGGGTGGCAGAATTACAGGTACTTTTCTCTTTTTAAATTTTTGGTTGTTTTCTGCTTGTCCATCTCCCGGAAGATATGACTCTAGCAATGACCAAAAGAATTTTTTTAAACTGATAAAGTTGTTGGGGGAGGGGTTATTTTTGCTTTTAAAGAGGGAAACTGGGACTAATGAAAGGCGAAGCAGGTTTGTGACCTCAGCAGGTGAGGACCTGCGTGGGGTGAGAAGGGGATGGAGAGGGTTATTAATAAAGGAGATGAAGGAGAAGCTGAACTGGGGGGTGCGGGGGGCTGGGGCGTGTCCCCGTTGAAAAGGGACTATGGGTGGCTTAGAGCTAGTGGAGGTCAGTGCATTTCAGAAAACCCAGATTTGATGGCCACTGCCTTGTCCAAAGGACCTGGAAGGTCAGAGACATAGGCTTAAAGCTCTACAGGTCTGGACTACTTGCTATAGTGTCCAAACCCTCCTCGCCTGGGCCGCCATTTTCCAGTCCGCTCCACTCAGAGTCCAAGCAGGCATCCTGGGCACTTTGGAGCCTCTTTAGCGAGACCTGGTCTTCCAGGTCACGAAAGGTGTGGCAGCAGCGGCTGGGGGCAGGGGAAGAAGGGCTGGCAGGCCAGTAAATCCGAAACAAGCCTCCACCCAGAGCAGAGTGGAGTCCAATGACAGGGACAGACAGCAGGGACCAAAAGCTGGGGTCAGACCCAGACCTGTGCTGGTGGTGGGATGCAGCCTTGGTTGTCAGGCAGAGAAACGCAGAACACGGGGAAAGCCCTGGGGAGGGTGGAGCCGCCTTCCTGGGGCTCTGGAAGAAGGCTAAGGCAGGAGAGGATGCTGAGAGGAGGATGCCCCCTTCAGAGTGACCACGGTGAGGCCCACCTTCCCAAGCCTGGCCTGGGTCTCTTCACTCCCCAAGGCAGGAACTCAGTAGCAGCAGAAAGGAGACCCAGGAGTTTTCTACCTGAAACGCTGGCAGCTCTGCTTGGCCCTCCACACCACCCGCCATCTTAGGGAGAGCAACATGGTGCCGGCAGCGCAGGACCGAAAGATGATCCTGGTTTCTCTCATGGAAGCGCCTTTAGAGGCTGCCCTTCCCCCGACTCCGGAACAAGGGAAGGCAGATTCAGGTGGGGGAGTTCCCGCCAGCCTCAGAGTCCCCAGCTCTGGTGGGGTGAGGGAGGAGTGGGGACAGGGAGAGGCACGCCTGCCCACACTCAAGACCAGGCAACACTGGTTATGGCTGATCAGCGTTACAAAGCCATTTCTCAGGAATGTGGACCACTCAGACCCCTAAAACCATCTCCCTCCAGGCCGCTGCTTAAAAATAAATTGTAAGATACCACTTCACACCCCCAAGGATGGCTATAATCAAAAAATGGAAAATAATCTGTGTTGGTGAGAAATTGGAACCATCCTACACTGCTGGCGGGAACATGAAATGAAACATAAAATCATCATATAACCCAGAAATTCCACTCCTAGGTAAATGTACGAAAGAATTGAAAACAGGGAACTCAAAGAAGCACAGGTACCTACGTGATCACACAGCATTATTCAACAGCCAAATGTTAAAACAACCCAAATGTCCATCCATGGATGAAAAGTATTTTTTTTAAATGTGGTCTTTACACGGAATACTATTCAGTCATGAGAAGGGATGAAGTGCTGACACATGCTACAACATAGATAAATCTCGAAAAATCATGCTAAGTGAAAGAAACCAGACACCACAGGTCACATATCGTATGATTACACTTCTATGAAATATCCAGAATAGGTAAATCCATGGTGACAGAAAGCACATTAGTGGTTGCCAGGAACTGGGCCAGGGTGGGGACTTGGAGTGACTGCTTCATGGATATGGGGTGATTAAGATATTTGGGGACTAAATAGAGGTGATGGTTATACAACATTTCAATGTACTAAATGACACTGAAATTTAAGTATAAAATTTACATAATTTTCTTATGTAAATTTCACCTCCATAAAAATAAACAAATCACAGCTGGAAACTTCTTCATGCTGGGACCCTGTGTTTCACCCACATGATCTCATTTCATCCTCAGAACAGGCCCAGGAAACAGAGATTTATTGTCCCATTTTACTGATAAGAAAACTGAGGCTCTGAGAGGTGATATCACTTGCCCAAGGCCTCATAGCTCGTGCTCTGCTCGTGGCAGAGCAGAGAACTTGCTCACTGCATGGACGTTGTCTCAGAATTGCCCAGAAATTCTTCAGAGTTGAGTGAGATGGCCCAGCAGGGTGCTGGGAACAGGCATCCTGACCTGGGTGGTGAGGGATCAGGAGGTCTCAGGGATCCCATGCAGCATTGGGCGCTGGGGTTCTGAGAAAGACAGTAGGGAGATGTTAGGGGGAGGGAGGCCTGAGGTAGAGCATAGGCTATGTGAGAATTGTGGGGGGCTGGGGCAGAGGCTGGGGAGATCAAGACCCCACCCTCAGGGAACCAAACACCTTGGGTGGCAAACTGTCCTTGATCCTTCAGACCAACTCTGCTTCCGCTCTCCAACACTTGTCATGAAAGCCTAACTCAGAACAGAAGCAAAAGAAAAGGAAATCAAAAGAGCACTGGGGGCTTCCCTGGTGGCGCAGTGGTTGCGCGTCCGCCTGCCGATGCAGGGGAACCGGGTTCGCGCCTCGGTCCGGGAAGATCCCATATGCCGCGGAGTGGCTAGGCCCGTGAGCCATGGCCGCTGAGCCTGCGCGTCTGGAGCCTGTGCTCCG
>NC_041230.1:26383237-26404857 GCF_002837175.3 Physeter macrocephalus | reverse complement strand
GAGCGGCTGGGCCCGTGAGCCATGGCCGCTGAGCCTGCGCGTCCGGAGGCTGTGCCCCGCAACAGGAGGCGCCACAACAGAGAGAGGCCCGCGTACCGCAAAAAAAACCAAAAAACAAAAAAAAAAAAACAAGAGCACTGGCTTTGATGTTACAGCCACTGAGGGCCCTGGGTCTTTGAAAGGTGGATCTTCTGCTCGTCTTCCTCCTCCTCCTTCTTGGCTATCAGACCTAAGATTTACTGAGCACCTACTATGTGTCACACCCTGTCCCAAACACTCGAGCTTGGATCTCAACCCTTTGATGCACGATGGTAGCCACAGTGGTTGACTTGGCATCATCCAAACGCCCCTGCCAACTCCCAGCCCGCCCCACCTGAGCCCTGCTGTGTTTAATCTAAACCAGGCTCGGCCATCCCATCCCCCATGCTATCTCTAGAATCACGAATAAGCATGGGACCTGATTTCAGCCAATGAGGCATGAAGGGAAGACTGGGTCTTCCGAGAAAGGTTTCCTTGCTCTAGGAAGAGACGGCCCCTCCTCTTCCCCTGGACATTGTCACATCTGGATGTGATGCCAGAAGCTGCCTCAACCATTCCTCCTCCAGCCTGAGGATGAAGTTAATCTGGAGATGGCAGAGCAGAGCAGAGAGACAAAAAGACAACGCTGAGCCACGGATGACACTAGGCTGGCACCTGCAGTTATGTGACAGAATACATTTCCTAATTGTTTAAGCTGGTGTTTGCTCTTAACTTGCAGCCAGAAGAATCCTCGCTGACAGATACGTAATACAAATGAGAACTCTGAGGCTTACAGAGGTTGAGTAACTGGGCTAAGATCCCACAGGTGGTGGACTGGGATTTGAGCCCAGCCCATCTGGCCCCAGAGCTCCACCCTCCTCCACTGGGAGGTGATACATACCTCTTCGAATTGTTGCCACTGCAAAGAAAGCGTCTGGCACAAATGAGGGTAAAGATATCTACTGCACAGAAAAGGATAAAAATATCTGCCCCACAAGAGACACCGAGGGTCCAGTATCAGGCCTAGAGCAGAGGGTCGCTCAAGAAACATGAAATCCGGGCTTCCCTGGTGGCGCAGTTGTTGCGCGTCCGCCTGCCGATGCAGGGGAACCGGGTTCGCGCCCCGGTCTGGGAGGATCCCACGTGCCGCGGAGCGGCTGGGCCCGTGAGCCATGGCCGCTGAGCCTGTTCCCAAAGGCTCAGCGGCTAGACTGCTAGTTTATGTCCCTCCAAGAAGAGCACTGGTCTCCAAACTCTGGCCCCAGCCCTCCTGTTCCTGGCAGCCGTCCTAGATGTACCCTGTGCATGCCCTAGCCCCACTCCCAATAGCCTACTGACCGTCCTACACGTGCTTTGGCGATCTTGACGTGATCTATTGCTATTATCCACACAGCAGCTAGAGGGATCTTGAAAAAATTCAGATCAAAGTCACATCATTCCCCTGCCTAAAATCCTCTCACCTCCTTCCACTGCAGATGGAATAAAACCCAAACTCACAAGCATGACCCACCAGGCCATATATGTCCAGCCCCTGCCTTGCTCCCAACCTCAGCTGGTACTAAGCTTCTCCTCCCCAGCTCCACTGTGGTCTCACTGGCCTTTTAGTTCCTCAAACCTGAAATGGTCATTCCTAGCCCAGGGCCTTTGTCCTTGCTGGTCCTTTCGCAGGAACACACTCTTCCCCCAAGGTCTTGCCAAATAGTCACCTCATCTCAATGGTCAGGGCTCTGGAGAGACCTTCCCGAGCCCAGCCTGTCTCCATCTCTATCATGCCACCCAATTTTATTTCTCTGTGTATCTCATAGGCTGCTCTGATTCAGTTTCTTGTTTGTATAACTTTATTTCATTAGTCTCCATCATCCCCCTAGAATGTAAACTCAGTCAGAAATGGAGAGATGTCAGTTTGATCCACTGCTAAATCCTCAGCACCTAGAAGAGTGCATAGTACACAGCAGGTGCTCAATAAACACTCACGGAAGGAATAAAACTCTGTCTCCACATGCAGTGTTGCTGTCTTAGTAAGAGAAGTGATGCTTCTTGATGGGAGTGTTTATTATACTTGCTCTTATCTTGACATTTCAAGAACCTTGTAGTTGTTAGAATATACTCTTCTCAGATTCGCAGTGAAAAGCACAGACTTTGAGTTCTCACCTCAGCTCTGCCAGTTTCTCATGATGTGACCTTGAACAGGTCACTTAACCTCTCTCTGTGTGCCTCAGTAGCCCTGACTGTCACACTGGGATGATTATTCTCACGGCGCTATAGCGCTGAGCATAGCATCTGGTACACAGAATGCTCACTATAAAGGCACTGACGTTGTTTGCTTGTTAGAATGTAAAAGAAAGAAAGAAAAAGAGAGAGAGAGAGAGAGAGAGAGGAAGGAAGAAAGAAAAGAAGGAAAGGAGGAGGGAAAAGGGGAAGGAAAAGCTGCATCTGAATCTTAGCTGCAGGTTCTGTGACAGGCAGCCTGCCTATGAGTCACTTGGTGCAGAATCTCAAGGCAGGAGGTCTGGGGAGACACCAGCCCAAGCCTTTCCTGTGGGTTCCCTGATAGGGTCAGGCAGTGTTGGTGCCCAGAACACAACACTCCCCGCAGGCTTAATCTGGGGAGTGAGCTTTGGGGCACTAGGGGGGCGGGCAGGAAATCCACCCTCAGTCCCCAAGCTCTTAGCAGTGACAGCCTCTGCTAGGGAAAAGCTTCATGCCAGGATGAGCTGGGTCTTAATAGCTGCTAATTGGTCATAAGGCAAATGGGGGGAAGATATTAACAAGCAATCCATTTGGCTCCAAGTGAAGGGACTATAACCTAGAAGGATTTTATTGGTCTGTCTCTGCTTTTTAAGAGTTTTTATCTCAGGAGTGGCTTGGTCCTAAAATGGTCCACTGTGACCGGGGCTGTGTGATAACGGGGGAAAGATCTGAGGATTACAGGACTGAAGCACCTGCACCCACCCGTCCCATCTTCCTCTCTTCCTGCTGAGCATGGGGTCCTCCAAGGCCTAAGTCCACCCCACCCACCCATAGCAACTCAGGCCCTTCTTCTTGCCCACCTCCCCAACCCTTCCAGGAGGCATCGTCCCCACTCTAACAGAGAATCCACCCGCGTTTACAGCTAGGGCCTTATCCTGAATAGTCAGACAATGAAACGTTCTCTTTCACTGAGAATTAGCACATCTAGCATGCATGGATTACCAATTTTCTTTTTTTCTTCCTTTTTAAAATGGTTCTTAGAGCAATATATACTAATTAAAAATTCAACAGAAATATATAAAGTAGACAATGAAATGAAATACACTCACCCCCATATTCTTACTCCTCAGAAATAACCACCATTTACATTTTGATATAGAGCCCTCCAGATGGATGCATGGATAAATCTTACTTTGATATTAAGTATTTCAGAGATTAATGTAATGACTATCCAAGAACGCACCATCCATCTTAAGAAATAAAACATTACAGACAAAATTGAAAGCCCTTGTGTCTCTTATATCATTCCCTTCCTCCCTCCCCCAGGTAACCTTTGTCTGGAAATTATTATCATTTTGATACCCCTATTATACTTCCATTACATGTACTTGTAGTCATAAAACAACATATAACATTGTTTTAGTCAATGCTCCTCGTTATAGAAACAGTATCATAGGATATGCAATCTTCTGCAGCTTGCTTTTTCCTCTTCTGCATTGTTTGCAGATTCTCCATGTAGTTACATTGTGACAGTGTTTTATCCTTTTTTTAACGCAATATCATATTTTGTGGTGTCATTGTACCACAATTTATTTATACATTCTCCTGTAGAGAAATACTGGTGTTGTTTCTAATGTTTCCTTTTAGAAACCATGCTGCAGTGAACATTTTTGCATCCATCTCCTTGTGTACATGGGCATAATTTTCTCCAGTATAGAGCTAGTTGGAGTATCTGTGTATATATGAGTATCTTCCTCTTTACTGAATATTCACAAATGGCTCATCAAAATGGCTGCCCTAATTTGTATTCCTGACATCGAATATTAATTAGTAGAATCACTTCAATTTGAGAACAATTTGGCAATAACCTCCGGTGTATGAAAGTTTGTGTTGTTCCACATTCTCCACCATCAACATGGTGTTGTCAACATCAAACTTTTTCTAATTGACTGGGTGTGAACTGATATATCATGGTTGTTTTCATTGCATTTCCATGATTACTAATGAAATTGAGAATCTTTCATATGTTTACTGGCCTTTCCTGTTTCCTCTTCTGTGAATTGCCTTTTCATACTCTTTGCCCAGTTTCAATGGATAGATAGATAGATAGATGGATGATAGGTAGAGAGAGATTTCAAAACAATTTTCAAAACAGCCCACCATAAAACATTTCCTGACATATAAGAAACATGTATAATCCATATTCTGTGTAATATTCTGCAACATACCTTCTATACTCTTACTACAATTTGTATATCTTACCAGCCTAGTAGTTTTTCATGTTATTTTGCAATGGCATAATATGGGAATACTATGATTTATTAATCATTCCTCTACTGACAGACATTTAGATTATTTTCATTTATTTCCAGTATAAAAAGTGAATATTTTTGTAGCAATATATTTAGGTATAGTCACAGCTGTTTCTATGGAAGATTGTCAATTCTCCGTGAATCATAAGTAGTGATATATAAGAAACAGGAGGGGCTTCCCTGGTGGCGCAGTGGTTGCGCGTCCGCCTGCCGATGCAGGGGAAGCGGGTTCGCGCCCCGGTCTGGGAGGATCCCACGTGCCGCGGAGCGGCTGGGCCCGTGGGCCGTGGCCGCTGGGCCTGCGTGTCCGGAGCCTGTGCTCCGCAACGGGAGAGGCCACAACAGAGGGAGGCCCGCATACCACAAAAAAAAAAAAAAAAAAAAGAGGAAATTAGAATTCAATAAAAATTCAATGAAATAAATTCAGCCTTAAATCTCTTCTAAACTTAATTCCTCCTCTTAAAAAAAAAAAAGTTTAACAGTTCAAAAAGTAACCTGTGAGCAACTACTTTGGAAATGTTTGGCAAAATCTACCAAAGTAAACAGGCACCTGGCTATGACTCAGCAATTCTATTCCTGGGTGTCCACCCAACAAAAATAAGTTAATATATCCATGAAAAGACATGTATGAGAAGGTACACAGCAACTTCCTTCGTTAAGTAACTTAAAATTGGATATGGCCCAAGTGTGTATTACCAATGGATATGTACAATAACATGGATGGATCTGAAGACATCATCTTGAACTGAAAATGTCAGAGCACAAAAGAGTACATACTCTATCACCTCATTTATATGAAGTTCAGGAACAGGCAAAACTAATCTATGGGATTAGAAATCAGGATAATGGTTATCTCTAGGGGTGAGAGTATTGACAGGAAAGAGGCACAATGGAGCCCTCAGAGGTATCAGAAGTGTTCTCTATCTTGATCTGAGTCAGGAATGTATTTGTAAAAATTCATTGAGTTTCACCTTTAAGAGGTGTATACTTTAGGATGGACCTAGAGAGTATTGTGCTTAGTGAAATAAGTCGGAGAAAGACAAATGCTCTGTTATCACTTATATGTGGAATCTAAAAAATACAACAAATGAAAGTGTATAAGAAAACAGAAGCAGACTCACAGATGCAGAGAACAGACTAGTGGTCACCAGTAAGGAGAGGGGCAGGACGAGGGGTAGAGGATTAAGAGATACAAACTACTATGTATAAAATAAATAAGCAATAAGGATATATTGTACAGCAAAGGGAAATACAGTCATTATTTAATAATAACTTTAAATGGAGTATTATCTATAAAAATACTGACTCACTATATTGTACACCTGAAACTAATATAATATTGTAAATCCACTAGCCTTCAATTAAAATTAATTAATTAATTTCAAAGAACACTATAATAAATGTCATTGCCGCTAAAAAAAAAAGAGAGAGAGATGTATACTTTAGATTTGTTATGCTACAATAACTTTTTTTTTCCCTTAAGGAAACAACCTTGTTATTTTAACTTACCGTATGTTTGGATTTGGCCTCAGTGAAAGGAAGGAAACTGAGTTTATTGAGAACCTTCTAAAGTGCTCACCCATATACTAAGGATTTTTATACGTTTTTATAATTTTTAATTATGATTTTTAAAACTACTCCGATGATACAGGTATGACTGTCCCTTTGTCTACAGATGAGGAAACTGAGGCATGAAAAATGTAGGTAACGTGTCCAAGGTCATGGAGCCATTTCAGCTTGACTGATAACCATCTGAACCGAAACTATAATAGCTGACTCTATGTGAGGCATTATTCTAAAAGCTTTCCATGTATGACCTCATGTTATCTGCAGTGTGATTCTATGGGACTAACGCCATTATGCATCCCCATTTTACAGGCGGAGAAATGGCGGCACAGTAAGTCACTTCCCTGAGTTTGCACAGCCAATAATTGAAGGAACCATGATCTTCTCATTTCTGTATGACACAAGCCCCATTTCCGAGTTTTCTAGCAGCATCGAGTGGAATTTGTCTCATGCTGCATGACGCTGGGGATGCTCTCGCTTCAGTGATGCTCGCAGCTGTTTGCTTTGTTTCCAGATCTTCTGAAGGGAGCCTGTGTTATGTATTGACTTCTTTTTCACACTCACTCATCTGTTTAGAGAGTTGGAAAACAGACCCATTAAGCATCAAAGCCCAAAGGTTCCCAGATAAATTAGCAGGCACGTCTCCCCAAGGCAAAGGGGAGCAGGCGGGGGAGGGAGATGAAGAGTTCCCACTGTTTGCCTCTGCACAGAGCCGGGCCTCACCATCCCAGACCGCTGCAACCCCAGCACAGATAATAAACTAGCAGCAAGGGGCTCGTGGCCACACGTTTGTTGCAGAATTGGCTCTTACCTCGGGACTACAATTTAATGGGAAATACAGCTTGACGGAGGTAAACTTTGGGGGGTTACGAAAAAGCGGTGCTTTAAGTCAGCAGGACCAGTTAGCCATACTGGACAGACGTTGAGTGGTAGAAACGGCTGTCTCACATGCGGGAGAGAAGAAGAAGATGTCAAGAGGGGTGTCAGGAAAGGAAGGAAGATGCCTGACCCACCAACCAGTTTACTGTCCAATGAGCGATCCTGTTACACAGCCCATCCTCCTTGGTGCTGCTATTTCCCAGCCACAGGGGTTCCATCTCAGGCCACAATCATCAGTGCCAGCTGATAAATCATGTCCACAGAGGGAGGAAGAAACCCCCATCACTGTACATCCCCAGCCCTCAGACTCACTCATCAGAGTGAGCCGCAGATATGTGTCCCTTTCCCCATCTCGGTAGGGTAGGTAGTTTCCCACGGGGTCCTTGGATGCAAGAAATCAGGCTGGGAGGAGAAGGAAGCAGAGCTCCAGGGCAGCCACGGGGATTCTGGGCTCACTAACAACAGCAATAATAAAAAGCTCCGCCAGCACATACTTAGAGCCTACTGTGTACCAGGCCCTTTACATACGTCACCTCTAATGCTCTCCATGACCGTACAAGGGGACTATGTCAGCCCCATTTTACAGAAGGGAGACCTGAGGCTCAAAGGAGATTAAGAAATCATTTGCCCCAAATTTTGGCCTGGCTAATTCCTAAATTCCTCATTGTTAAGCCCACAGCGTCCCTCTACAGAGGAGGAAGGAAGAAAGGAAAGAGGAGATAGGGAGAGCAAATACACTGGCATAATGCTTTGTAGGTAGTAAGTGCTCGTTGAGTATTGGCTTTATATGTGCATTAGAACTGAGATTGTTCCTGACCGTTTCCACTGGAGAGGGGCCATTCTGAGCTCACCATTGTCCTAAGCATGTTGTTACATTCTATCACTGGATTCTCAGGATCCAGGATCCAGTGACCACATTGTGTGATAGATATTATAACCCCTATTTTACAGATTAGGAAACTGAGGCTTGACTTGGCCAGAATCACCCAGCTAGCAGCAGAGAAATTATACAAAGCCTGCCCCTGCTTTCCCGGCTTTAGGAGCCAGGCTGCTCTGAGAGGATACTTTCAAAGAGTTAGAAACCCTTGAGGAGGCAAAGCTCCTTTCTGCTCTGCCCTTGGCTTTGGGCCCAGGCTCCACTTGGGTCTCACTCCAGGAGGCATATGAGGGTGAGGAAACATCCTTGTCATGGTCATGGATTTTCATTCCGGAAAGTGCAAGGAAGCTGGCAGAGAGTGAGGAACTGCAAACAGCAGCGGCAGCCTGGCTGGGATGGCAATGCCTTGCTGACCCCAACATCTCCAGCCAAGCGCCAAGCTGGCCTGCGACTTATTTTCCCATGCACCTTGCAGCCGGATTCATAATAGGCATTCAGTGCCACAGGTCACATAATTAAAACAATGCTTACAGACAGCTGACTGTGTGCCAGGCAAATTCCTGAAGCATATTACATATATGGGCAACTTGATACTGACAATAAGCCTGGGAGGTGGGTACTGTCACTGTCTCTATTTTATAGATGAGAAACTGAGGGTGAGAAATGTTAGAACGTTTCCTTGGGCTCAGATGCAAACCCAGGAAGTCTGGCTCTAGAACCTGTGCTCTTCACCAGTGCACCACACCTACTGTCTGGAGTGAGTCCAAGACGAGTTCTTCCCAAAGGGCTCCACTGAGAAGCCCATGGGGGTGGGGTTGGGAGGGGGTCCCAAGGAGGAAGAAAGCACCTGGGCTTTGAGAAGAGCCATACAGAAAGGACCAAAAGCCCAGAGGCTTCAGTGGGGCACAGAGATTACTACTGTCCCCAGGACCTACTGCTCTTCTACTTCGGGACACGGGAAGAACAGTAATTCCTTGCCTCTAGGCCTAGTCATGGCCAATGAGATGTGAGCAAGCTCAACTCTCCAGCCATCACTTCCCCTGACGTGAAGAACTCTGCAAGCTTCGTGTGGAGATGCCACTGGCATCGGTTGAGTCCCTGAGTGACAAACCACATGGAGTAGAGTCCCCCTCCTCCCCATCCCCAGTTTCCACACCAAGCCACGTCAGACATGAAGTGTGAGTGAGTAATAAACCTTTGCTTGAGGACAATGACATGAGACATTGGGGGCTATTTGTTACCACATCATAACCTAGCCTCTCCTGACTGGTATAAGTGGGACAGTCATGTAAGAAAGAAGGCAATTTCAGCTCTCTCCTACTCTTGACAAACTTTAGAGGTTACGTGTGGCAGGGAGGGAGGAGAAGGGGGAGGATTCTCGGAAACTGCCAGGTCTTGTTACTTAGATTTCACTGGGAATAGTATGTTCTTTCTGCAGATGAGCAGACAGATCTTTCCAATCTGACCAGAACATGATCCAAATGTTAAAATTAGAGACAAAACTTAGCTGCAGAGAAAAACATCAAAACATGATCCTTTGCTTCTGTGGTAACTCCCTGGGGAGAGGGAGGGGAAAGATGGCAGCAATGTTCGGTTCAAATGTGCAGCTGATTTGGCAGAACCAGGATAAACACCTGCCTTCCACCCCACCACCCACCTCTGCTGCGCTCAACCTCCGTCTGACCAAAATCTGGTCTCCTTTGCCCACCAAGTCTGCTTCACAAATACATTTCAAGTTATGCCTTCCAAAACTTAATCAAGTCCCAGAGATCTGCTGATATCACAGGCTGGAGATACTAATATTATGGTGCTTAGTTCAATCTCCTTAGTGGAGAGAGAGGCCCTAAGTCTTCTCTCCACACCACCTAGTCTCCCAAGGGTTCCCCAGCACCCTTCCTCAAGCCAGGTTAGATCCCCCAAGCCCCAGTCAGGGGCCCTGAACACTGATACCAAAGAGAGGGTCCACGTTGTACAACCACCCAGACATGAGAAATAAGACCTAGAAGCTTGTGGAAGCTGAAGGAAATTTGTATTGGGGTTGAATTTAGGTTTGATATGAGATTCTGGCAGGTGCTGGGCCATCCACCCTTTAATAATTTGGTCCCAACTAGCTGAGTATCCACGGAACCACCAACTGCTTCTGAAAGCTGCAAATTCAGAGGGAGGGAGAGGCAAAGCTCTCCTAAAAAGGGTCATCTCTGGAAAGTCATTGCATGGGCAAAGACACGGGGTGCCTCATCGTTTACTTCCTCTCTCTTCCCAATCCTTCTTAGCTTCTGGGGACAGTGGAAAGTGAAGGCAGTCCGAGGCAAAGAATCAAGGGAATCAGGAGGTGGGTGGGCAGGAGGGGATACAGAGGAACCTCTGCTCTGCTACAGGCTGCCCTCCAGGCTGCAGGTGTCCACCTGAAAATTGGACTCAGGCACTGATGCCCCAACTTCAGGCATTCCTGCTCCAGATTCATGATTTTGCCCTTTCCACGCACTGTTATTTACGTACTATTTCCTCTGGCTTAGTTAAGTGCATTTCAAAAGGAAAGTGAATCAAGTGGATATTTGGAAATGGAAAGCCAGTATTCTCTGTCCTCAATAAAAGGCAACCTTAAGAGTAAATACGACATTGTAAACTAATACTTTTCAAGTCTGCTTCAATGCGGTTACCTACCACAACCTCTGTGCTTGAAGCCTGCTCTGTTTTGTTTTTTGGTGTTTTTATTGTGGGAAGACACGCACAATATAACATTTACCATTTTCACCATTTTTACGTATCCAATTAGTTCAGTGGCATTGTGTCTTCTTAATGTCGTGCACCTATTACCAGCCTTCATTTCTAGAACTTCTTTGTTTTTTTAAACATCTTTGTTGGAGTATAACTGTTTTACAATGGTGTGTTAGTTTCTGCTTTACAACAAAGTGAATCAGTTATACATATACATATGTTCCCAGGACTTCTTTCATCTTCCCAAACCGAAACTCCATATCCATTAAATAGTAGCCCCCCATGCCCCCTCCTCCCAGCCCTATTTTCTGTCTTTATAATCTGTCTTTGTTTAAAGGGAGATTAAAAAGAGTGGGAAAAGTGTTAAGGGCATATTAGCACCAAACTGAGGCTCTCTTTTTTACTTAATTACAATTGAAAGAGGGTTGAAAAGCAACACAGTCCATGCGACGAAATTCTATGTCACAATGTCACCCAGTACCTCTCCTTGCAGGGCCTAGACCCTTGGTATTCATCCCACAGTTGCAAACACTGCATCAGTGGTCCCAGGGTTTCTCTTCTAGATCAGTGGTCTCCTGACAAGCACACAATAAAATCAGCATCTAAGTCACCAGCGGGCAAAGGGAGGAGCACCATACCTCTCAACGAACCATGATTTCATTTACTGCTCCCAGCAATGCTGAGAAAAATTATTCCCATTTTCCCGAAGAGGAAACTATAGCTCGTCCAGGCAGTAACTTACCCAAAGTGACACAAGTAGCCCATGCCAGGGCTTTTTGATCCAACGATAAGCCTCTGTCCTTTCCACCCCATCATACTGATCTCCATGGGCAAGTTTCGGCAGGAACCCAAGCCAGATATTGTGAACGGTGACAGGAGCCATCAGTAGAGTGGCTGCTGGGCTGCTCTGTAAACACGGTCCTCACTCAGTAAGACTCCTAAGCAGTTCAACATCAATCAGAATGGTGCGTGCCAGGGTAAGGCTCTACCTGGTGCACAAGTAGCGCTGTCACTCTCTGGCCATGGGGCCCCACCAAGCTGGCCCTTTAATGAATGCACACAGGAGAGACTGGCCACCAGAGGATGCAGGAGCGGGGCGGGGGGGGGGGGGGCAAGGGGGGGGAGGTGTGGACCCTGCCCGCCCTGCTCCTTCCTGGTCCTTCACACCTGCAAACAGCTGTGCATACTCACTTGGCATTTGGGGCTTTCTGTCCTGCAGGATTCTGATGCAAATGGATTTGACACAAACACAGAGCAGCTCCCTCCCAGCTGAGCTCCCCTGTTTGCCGACTGTTAGGAGCGGGGCGGGGGGGGGGGGCAAGGGGGGGGAGGTGTGTACCCTGCCCGCCCTGCTCCTTCCTGGTCCTTCACACCTGCAAACAGCTGTGCATACTCACTTGGCATTTGGGGCTTTCTGTCCTGCAGGATTCTGATGCAAATGGATTTGACACAAACACAGAGCAGCTCCCTCCCAGCTGAGCTCCCCTGTTTGCCGACTGTTTCCTGCATCCTCCCCGGACGGCTTACCTTCATCTTTTGTGTTTGTTTAAATAACAGTCAGGTAGAGACCTCAGTTCAATATCTTCCAAGATGCCAGGATTGGAAGTGTTTCCTTCCACTGCACCCCACCCCCGACAGCAGTTTCTGTGTTTGCAGTGGCTTCCAGGTCAGTTCTCTGGCCGGTCTCCACTGATTCACAAGTCTGGGATGGATCCATATGAATAAAGCTTGCACATTAATAGGACTCTCATGCATTTCCAGGCTGAGGGATGTAGCCAGGTTCCCGGCCTGACCCTTCAGCGGCCTGTAGCCACGTTATTACCAGTGCCCTTCTCCTCCCCAGCATGGGATGGCTTATATGCACCGGCCCCAGAGACCTCACACACACCAACATCTCAAAAGAGTTGATCTCATTCTTATTTTTAAAAATCTACCACTGCCTTCTATTCATCTTTTTGGAGGGGAGCTTTCCTTACTATCATGAAACTGACTTTATAAAAATGAGTCTAAGATCTATGTTTTGCCCAAAATGAGCTCACTGCCAGATATCGAGAGAAGTGTTCTCTACCAAGCAGTCAGGAGATGAAGGGGTGGATGAATGTAGCCCTCAGGAGAGGGAAACAGGAGTCAGGCTCCCGTCTGAAGGCCTGGTGTGGCTGGTATAGATGGCGCATGGGGCTATCTGTCTGCAGGTGGCTAGATACAGGGAGAGCCTCCTTCACCGCACTCCGGGGCCACGGTGGCCACATAACCATGCCCTGGAGGTTATAAGCAGGGACCCTGGAGACAGACAGGCCTGAGTCCAACCACAGTACCCCGTCTTGGGCCTCTCTGAGCCTCAGTTTCCCCAGCCTTCCTGCAAAGCCCTTAGCCTAATTCTGGACACAAAGTAAGTAATCACGGGATACTAAGGCAGACATGATCAGATATCCTCCGCCCACCATCCACCCTGCCCCCTCTTGCTAGCCGAGAGATCTGATTTTGTTCAGCGTGGTCCCGGGCCCAGCACTCCACCGATCATGGCAGGCTGGCTGCTAGAGCGTTGCACTCCAGCATACCTTGCAGCCAGAGGTGGTCACGTGACTTCAATCTGACCAAGAGCCAGAAGGGGACGTGTGCCGCCAGCTTTCTGGAAAGCTCTTCCCACTTTAGCCCCTTCCCTTTCTCTACCTTTAATCTGGTGGCCATTTTGTGGCCATTTTGTGAAAGGTCATTAAGAGTGAAAGGCCAGCATGCTGAGAACAGCAAAAGGGAATATTAAAAGGGCCCGGCGTGAGCCGTGGCCGCTGGGCCTGCGCGTCCGGAGCCTGTGCTCCGCAACGGGAGGGGCCGCAGCGGAGGGAGGTCCGCATACCACAAAAAAAAAAAAAAAAAAGGGCCCGGGTCCTCCATAATATGGTTGGACTCCTGGCCCAAACTGGAACTGCCCTTCTCCAGACCTCTCATTGTGGAATACGATTAAATGGGCACGTTGCTTCAGCCTGTTGGTTGGGTCTTATACTTGATCCGGCTATGTGCAGCCTAAAGCATTTTCACCCATCGTTCCCAGACTTACCCATAATTACCTTCCTGCCTGGGGACCGGGAAAGAACCCTAGCAAAATGGATTTCCAAAGGAAGAGACTCTACACTTTTAAGATAATTATTTTCATGACTCAGTAGTTTCAGTGGTTCTAAGATACCAGCTTCAAAACCTAGAGTAATCCCCAGCCTGGGCTGTGACAACCGAACAGAGGTGGACAAGCTCTGGGCATCTGTGTGGGAAGCTGGCCTCCTACCCACCACGATCTACTCCAGATACCTCTGGCCCAGTGAACTGGGGCAAGCCCCTTACCCCTCCCTCTATACGCCTCTGTTTCCTTGACTGTAAAAATGGGACTCATGATACCTATTTCACAAAGTTGCTGACAAGACCCTTCTCCAGACAGGGCCCTTCTAAAGCAGAAATCAGCTCCCTGCCTACACCCCTGGGTCCAAAGGCCCTCCTCCACGTAGCACCTGCCGACTTCCTCAGCCTTATCCTTTGCTGCTCATACATACCACTCCAAAGCCCAGCCACACTGAACTCTCGCAGCTGCTAGGACACACCATGCTCTCTCCTCCACGCCTTCACAAACAGGGTCCCCCCAATTCGCCTACCCATCACCTGGCTGGTCCCTGCTCCACTTAAACCCCAGCTTAAAAGTCACTTGCTCCTGGGAGCTTACCTTGCTCATACACACACACACACACACACACACACACACACACACACCTTTTTTAAGGAACTCTGCTGTCCATTATCTACTCGACAGCTGCCTTCCCCATGGCCTGTGTGCTGTCTAGGGGCAGAGATCATATCCCCAGGCTCACCACTGTACCTCTAGCATCTAGCAGAGGCCTGATACATAGTAGGCACTTCATAAATAAGTTTATAAAAGGAATGAGCACTGATAGGAAGTCGTACATGTAAAGAATTCAGCACAGTCCCAGGCACTTGACAGGCACGCGGTCAATTCACATCTACTATGAGCACCCCGGTGGTGGTAAAGCACCCCTCCCATGAAGCAATCCTCCTTGGGTCTGAATTCCAGCTGAGTGACTTATGAACTGCGTGACCCTGGGTTAGTCACTTAACCTCTCTGAGCCTCAGTTTCCTCATCTGTCAATGAGAATCCTAGGAATCACAACCTCATAGAATTCTCGGGACAATTAAATACACTGATAAAAATAAAGTAGCAGTACAGAGTAAGTGCTAGCTATGATGATGATGATGATTATCACAACTGTTATTACGCCAGAGCTATCCAAATGAGGGCTGGAGCAGGCCAGTCCGCCGGGGAGCCCCTCGCCCGGGTTTTCGCCATCATCCAGATTCTGCCACCTCCACGGCTGCCCACTCCGCCCCCAGTCGGGAAGGCCACCTACCCAACCCAAGCCTTGCCCTCCGCCTGCCCCCAGGCTTCCTGCCCGTCCACCAGCGGTCACAGACGCACTCGCCTGATTGATAAAGTTCCTATCTGGTCATTTACGATCTGGCTGCTGAAGAGGCAGCTCCTGCCAGCTCGAAAAGCAATTAATCTGCAAACAAGCTGGGCAACAGCAGGCCTGGGCATTGCAGTCTCGGGCCGTGGCCGCTCCAGAGAGCAGATAAGGCTGTGGTCGGCTATTTATTGTACATTTTAATTAAGTGCTTGTTAACGACAGTTATTTTAACAGTCATAAAATTACCGTTGTAATACATTTTGTTGGAGGGAGAATGGAGGGGCCGCAGGACTTTATGAAAGCAACCACAGATTGCCTTCACTTTAAATCAAAGAATAAATTCTGAAGAGGGGGGACGGTACCATGGTCCAGGCCGAAACGCTAATGGTTATTTAATGCCCTCATCAGTGTTTGTAAGTCCCGAGCATACGGCGCGGACACAACAGCCTCCAAACCCTCTTTAACACTTATTTGAGATGACAGGAAAAATGAAACCGTTTGTGCTTTCAATGGAAAAGCAATCATTGGTACATTATATTCGCCTTGCCCTATCATGCTAATGCATGGTAAAAATGTCACCAAATGTATTTAAGGGCCTGATGGACTGTTACCGTTGGATCCCTGGTACTGGACTGATTAATAAAAATCTTCAATTTGTATGTAAATGCAGCGAGGCCTCATATCATCCACATACCTGCACCCAGAGAAAATAATAAACTGAAGTTTAATGCAGCAATTATCAGCATTTATGGAACTCTTAAAGCAGTGGCGGCCCTCGGAGGCAGGCGTGGAGGGAGATGGCTGGGGATGGGCGAAGATGCTCCTTCTGGGATGCCTGGGCTTCTCCCAGGGGCCAGCGTTGGCTAAGCTGGTCATGTCACACCATGGCACCGGGCTCCGATCTGAGGGGTGAGCCAGGTGCAGGGTGAATTGTGGCTGCTGGCAAAGAGATGTTCCCGGAAGTGGCTTCTGTCCCACTAATCTCCCCATCTCAGGACATGTGTCTGTGACTTTCCCTTCTTTGATTCGTAAGAAACCTAGGGAGTATCAGACCACCTGCTGGGCCAAGCCAAGTGTGGGGATGAGAAAGAGATGCACCACATGTTTGCAGGCACTTGATACCAGGGGACAAATGGCAACAGTGACAAGAACAGCCACTTACTACCTTGTCCTATATCAGGCAGGGAGCTACGTACTTTACATAGTATCTTTAGTCTCATAATGTCTGTGCCAGAGACTGGCTCACTGTTCATCACACCCACTTCCTCTTCCTCCTGGACACACAGATAAACTACATTTCCCAGACTCCCTTGCAGGTAAGTGTAGTCATGTGCATTAGTTCAGGTTGGCTGAGTAGACACCGTGTGAGGGGATTAGACATGCAAGGGTTTCACTGGGGGAGGGAGAAGAAGGAAGCAGAGAGAGCTTTCAGGCCACATGAGGGTCTGACGCCCGTGGGAATAAAGTTAGGAAAACGGAGGATCTCGTAGGAAAAGTCTCAGACTTCATCACACCTCCAAGAAAGTTTCTGCCAGGCCAAAGGGAGGTCTTCAAAGCTCAAGTCGCCCACTGGAGGAGTCCCTGATCTTACCAGAATGGGCCTAGCTGAAGACTTCTGCCATGATTAGCCTTTGTCTGGGAACAGCCCAGGAGAAGCATGGGCTCCCTCCACCGGGATGTGATGGTAAATCCAGAAAGACAGCAGCTGGGGCCGCCTATATTCCCCATATCAGGAGCCCTGAAAGGTGCAGCTTCATGGCTGCCACACCACTTGGCTGAGTTCTAGCCAATGGAATGTGGGCAGGACTGATGTGTATAAACCCTCCCACGGGTGATCCTCCATACTTACTTCTCCTCGTCCACTTGATACACACAAGTACGGGAACCTTGGAGCCATGTGTTAAAGGACCAAAGATGGAAGAAACCTGCCCCATCACTTGCAGAAGAGCTACCCACCAATCAGAAACACCCATTTAGGACATTACTTGAGTGAGAAATAATCTTCCATGTGTTAAGCTACTGAGATTAAGGCTTCCGATTACAGCAGTTAGGTTAAGCATTAACCAAAGGAATATCACATTCTCATAAAGCAAATATTCTGATCTCCAGTTTTCAGGTGAGAAAAGCCAATCTAGAGAGGTAAGTGACTTACCCAAACTTATACGCTCTGGACGTGGCAGAGCTGGTATTTGAATCCAGGTCTATCTGATTCTAGACACTATTTCCCCTCCTGATTGGCTGGGAACACATAGACCAGGAACATGAAAATATCTGTAGCACCCATGTGCCTTCCAGACATTAAAATGCTCCATTCCCCACTCTCCAGGGTCCCCCTGAAAAAGGAAAGAGAATGAGCCCGTAAAGGAGCTTTGGCAGGGTAGGAGTCTGTGAACTTGAGAGCAAGGAAAGGGTGGCAAGTATGTATTTGGGGTGTCTCCCACTGTCTCCCCACTTGCTCCTCTGTCTGGCTCATGACAGCCCTGAAGCCACACCAACTTCCCAGCCAGTGACAGAAAACCTCGTGAGCATAAATCAGTATAATTATTTTGGAGCACAATTGGACAATATCTACCGTCATTTTAAATACAGGTTCTCTTTAAGCCAGCAAGTCCATTTCTAAGAACTTACCCCATAAGAATGCTAGCACCAGGGTGCAAATAATGTTTGCACACAGACTTACTGCACGTTATTTATAGTATCAAAATTCTAGCTATAACCCAAGAGTTCATAAATAGGATCTTAGTTATATAAAGTATTATATATTCTCTTATGGGTACATGAAGCAGCTACTAAAAAGAATGGGATAGAACTATACGGACTGCCCCTGGAAAATATATATTAAATGGGAAAAAGTTACAGAACGTTATTATAATATGATTCCATTTTTTATAATAAAAATTGTTATCTTGGTTAAAACATGGGAAAGAGTATGGAGAAATGTTCACCAAACTGTTAGGAAGAGTTCTAGCTGAAGGGGACAGGAATCTGATATCCAAAAGAACTCTCATTTCCTATGCTATACATTTTTGTGGTGTCATAATTGTTTATAATAAGCAAGGATTACTTCTCCAATCAGGATGATATTTTTTTTCAGTAATTTTTTAAGGATGCTGGGTAGATGCTGTGACGCCAGGAACAACATAGTGAAGGAGTGGGAAGTGAGACAGAGGAGGAGGAAAGCCCAGAAAAGGTGGTTAATGGGTGGCTTGCTACTGTGGGCACCTTGGACTAGACATCTCCTGGGACTCTCTGAGAGTGTGTGCAGAGCGCGTCAGAGCTGTCCCACCGAGGGGACAGGAAGCTGGGCCATTTCCCCACTACTTCCTCTCTCTCTCTCACTGGCTGCTGCCGCTCCTAGAGGTGTTAACAGAAGTTTAAGGCAGCAATTATCAGCACTGAGGCAACTCAAAGCGGTGGCAGCCCTTGGAAGCCTATCGCACCCAAAGACTGAGATGTTCCTTCTTCCAGAAAGAGCCTTCAGGCAGGAAAGGCAGGAGCTCAAGGTAGAAAGCCATGGTCCACGGAGGCTGCAGGTGACTTCTGGGGTAGACGGTGAGGACGTGGGTGGGATACCAACAGCCTCTGCTGCAGCGTGTTCTCCTGCATTCCACCATGTCCCACGGGGTTCCGAGCCCATGCTAGGGACCCAGGAAACAAACACGTGGTGAATCCAACTAAATACATATATATATATATATATATATATATATATATATAATATTATATGTAGACATTTTGACTAGCCTAGGAAAACCTCTTCCCCAATAAAAGAGTTTTTTAACCCTTTCTCTCAGTGCCCAGTAATCTTCAGGACTCCAGAACAAAGACACTAATAAAATAACTAAAAAAGCCAATGACCATGCTTGGGAAGCCATGATTACATGCCAAGTACCTGCCATACATGATCTAACCCAGTCTTCATTGCCCACCTGTGAGGTGCAGGCTCTCAGTAGCAGTTATGGTCTTGGCTGTGGTCTGTCCCAACAGGCAGGCTGAGCTTGGGTTTTAGGTATGGGCAGGGCAGCAGCACCCCAAATGAGAGAACAGAAGGAAGGCATTCGCTAGTCGCTGTTTCAGAAATCATGGGGGTAGGCTTTAGAACTCGGCCTTTGTTGAGTTCTCTTATGTTTTCAGTACTGGCTGCATGCAGAATTACATTCCTGTGTCTCCTTCAGAGCTTTGGGCTTCTAAAGCTCTATAGGGCACTTCCTGGCCCTCCCACCGTTACTCTGACCACAACCGTGGAGGCTGGCTCCATGTCGGTTTCTGCCAGGTCCCTGCAGTTACAAGCAGACAGCCCTTGCCTTGACTCTGCCATATTCCTCTCGTTTCCTGTCCTGGGACTTCTCTGACAGTGCGGGGCTTCTCGGGCCTCCAGGAGCCCAGTGTTCACCAGGCTTGTGCATCCTCCAAATACCAGGGGCCTCTCTTGACCAACAGGGATGGAGACTGATGGTAAAAAGCTCCCCCTTTCATTCCCTGGGGAGAGAGTGCTGAGACGCGGTCCACGATGCTTCCCTGTGTTGGTTTTCCCACCCTCCTCATCTCACCCCTGCTCCATCCTGAGCTCCTGCTCCCTGGAATTTTCCCAAATAAACTACCTGCTCGCCAGCTTTTGCCTGAGAATCTGCTCTGGGGGGAGGCCAGGCGAAGACAAGTCTTGAATCAGAAATAATCAGTTCCCAAAGGGTTAGAGGTTTGAACTGGGATTTTTTAAGTAGAAGGTCGAAATAGCTTGGCAGAGAGAAATAGGACCAGAGACCCCAGAAAGACAGGGAGAAAAATTAAGCCAAAAGAGAGAGAGAGGGAAAACAAACAAACAAACAAAAAAAACAACTCAATTTGCCGGTTAGCCCACACTGCTTTTCTCTCTTTCAAAGTTCCAAATTGCCTTCACTTTCTCAGAATTCCAATCAAGGCTATTCCAGAGGAAGCAATTTCTGCCCGTGCATGGTCTCCCCACCTCCTGATCCAGAAGAAGATCTCAACATTTTCGCTCAAAGAACCCCAGCGGACATCAGCAATTGAACTGGAAAAAGAAAAATAAATTCTAACCGCAGGTCCCTGCAGCGTGTTCCATCTGACACGAAGGGTTCACTCACCTTCAGGACCCTAAAGAGAATGTGGCCAGGACACGGCGGGGAGTTTGTGACAAAGGAGGAGACAGTCAGATCTCTACAGCAAATAGCCACTCACACAAGCCAGTGGGGCAACGGCAGAAACACACGACATTTCTCCTTTTCCCCAATGACACACAGACAATAACAAAATGAGATGCTTCCCCCAGATTTCAAAATTAATCAACTTTAAAGATCTCCTGGCTTCCTGAGCCACTGGCTCTGTCAACCAGAGCCGCTGCTGGTCCTTCTAAAGGATGCAGTGAGGATGGGTCTTGGTCACGCATGCCTGCTCCCAGTGGGAGGTTCGGGGCTCACTGCTCTTGGTCACCACCAATGTCACCAAACCACAAATTCAGGGCATAAGCAAGAGGTGGAGGTATTGACTGAGGCAACCACAGCCCCCAGGTTAGCAACAAAAGTTCTCGGGGAAACTGAATCCTGTCATCTCTTTCCTGGGGCAGAAGGGGAGCAAGATTTTGATTTTTGGTTTTTGTGGATTTTTTTGGTGGTGAAATACACAGAGCACAAATTTACCATCATAACCATTTTAAGGGCACAGTTCAGTGGCATTAAGTACATTCACATTGTTGTGCTACCATCCCCGCCAGCCATCTGCAGGACTCTTTTCTTCTTGGAAAAATGAAAGTCTGTACTCATTAAACACTAACTCCTCATTTCTCATCCCCCAGCCCCTGGTAACCACCACTTTGCTTTCTGTCTCTACGATTTTGATTACTCCAAGTACCTCGTATAAGTGGAATCATACAGTAGTTGTCTTTTTGTGACTGGTTTATCTCGCTCCGCATAATGTCTTGAAGGCTCATCCGTGTTGTACTATATGTCAGAACTTCCTTCCTTTTTAAGGCTGAATCATATTCCATTGTATGTACCTACATTTTGTTTACCCTTTCATCCGTCATGGGCATGTGAGTGGTTTCCACCTCTTGCCAGTGGGAGTCATGCTGCTATGAACATATGTGTACAAATATCTGTTTGAGATTCTACTTTCAATTCTTCGGGGCATAAGGGAAGGCACATTTTCGTAACTACAAGTGGCCCCGTGCTAAGCCGGAAGGCAGGAGGCAGAGCCGATGTTATAAGCATAGAGTTTGCTGTCAGACTGGCTTCCAGTCCGGTGCCACCTGCTACTCTACATACAACAAAATAGTTCACACTTGTTGGCCACTTACCATACGAAAACATTCTTCTCAGCTCTTCTACATATGGTATTAGCTTCCGTAATCTTCACAGCAATCCTATATGGTAGGTACTATTATTAACCCTTTTCACAGAGGAAGAAGGTGCATAGCAGCTAAGCAGTTTACCTAGATCCAAATAAGTCCTAGAGCCAAGATTTGAATTCAGGCAGTCTGGTTCCAGAGCCCATAAAATGATAATGTAATGAGAAGAAGAAGAAGAAAAAGGAGAAGGAGAAGGAAGAGGAGGAGGGGGGGAGGAGGGGAAGAGGAGGAGGGGG